>NW_021703784.1:30906503-30992379 GCF_005190385.1 Monodon monoceros
TCTCCATTGTATATTCTTGCCTCCTTTATCAAAGATAAGGTGACCATAGGTGAGTGGGTTTATCTCTGGGCTTTCTATCCTGTTCCACTGATCTGTATTCCTATTTTTGTGCCAGTATCATACTGTCTTGATTACTGTAGATTTGTAGTATAGTCTGAAGTCAGGGAGTCTGATTCATCCAGCTCCATTTTTTTCCCTCAAGACTGCTTTGGTTATTCGGGGTCTTTTCTTTCTCCATAAAAATTTTAAGAGTTTTTTGTTCTAGTTGTGTAAAAAATGTCACTGGTAATTTGATAGGGATTGCATTGAATCTGTAGATTACCTTGGGCAGTATAGTCATTTTCAGAATATTGATTCTTCCAACCAGTGACATGGTATATCTCTCCATCTGTTTGTATCATCTTTTATATCTTTCATCAGTGTCTGATAGTTTTCTGCATACAGGTCTTTTTTCTCCTTAGGTTTATTCCTAGGTATTTTATTCTTTTTGTTCCAATGGTAAATGGGAGTATTTCCTTAAATTCTCTTTCAGATTTTTCACCAATAGTGTATAGGAATGCAAGAGATTTCTTGGCATTAATTTTGCATCCTGCTACTTTACCAAATTAAGTGATTAGTTCTAGGAGTTTTCTGGTGGCATCTTTAGGATTCTCTATGTACAGTATCATGTCATATGCAAACAGTTATACTTTTACTTCTTCTTTCCAGTATGGATTCCTTTTATTTCTTTTTCTTCTCTGATTGCTGTGGGTAGGACTTCCAAAAGTATGTTGAATAATAGTGATGAGAGTGGGCACCCTTGTCTGGTTCCTGATTTTGGAGGAAATGTTTTCAGTTTTTCACCATTGAGAATGATGTTTGCTGTGGGTTTGTCATATATGGACTTTATTATGTTGAGGTAGTTTCCCTCCTCTTTATGCCCACTTTTGGAGAGTTTTTTTTATCATAAATGGGTGTTGCATTTTGTTAAAAGTTTTTTCTGCATCTATTGAGATGATCTTATCGTTTTCACTCTTCAATTTGTTAATATGGTGTATCACATTGATTGATTTGCATATTTTGAAGAATCCTTGCATCCCTGGGATAAATCCCACTTGATCAGGGTGTACAATCCTTTTAATGTGTTGTTGGATTCTGTTTACTAGTATTTTGTTGAGGATTTTTGCATCTATATTCATCAGTGATATTGGTCTGTAATTTTCTTTTTTTTGTGTGATATCTTTGCCTGGTTTTGGTATCAGGTTGATGGTGGACTCATAGAATGATTTTGGGAATGTTCCTTCCTCTGCAATTTATTGGAAGATTTTGAGGAAGATGGGTATTAGCTCTTCTCTAAATGTTCGATAAAATTCATCTGTGAAGCCATTTGGTCCTGGACTTTTGTTTGCTGGAAGATTTTTAACCACAGTTTCAATTTCATTACTTGTAACTGGTCTGCTCATATTTTCTTTTTCTTCCTGGTTCAGTCTTGGAAGATTGTGCTTTTCTAAGAATTTGTCCATTTCTTCCAGGTTGTCCATTTTATTGGCATAGACTTGCTTGTAGTAGTCTCTTATGATGCTTTTATTTCTGTGGTGTCCATTGTAGCTTCTTTTCTTTCATTTCTAATTTTAATGATTTGAGTTCTCTCCCTCTTTTTCTTGATAAGTTTGGCTAATGGTTTATCAAATTTTTTTATCTTCTCAAACAACGAGCTTTTAGTTTTATTGATCTTTGCTATCATTTCCTTCATTTCTTTTTCATTTATTTCTGCTCTGATATTTATGATTTCTTTCCTTCTACTAACTTTGTGTTTTGTTTGTTCTTCTTTCTCTAGTTCATTTAGGTGTAATGTTAGATTGTTTATTTGAGATTTTTATTGTTTCTTGAGCTGGTATTGTATTGTTATAAACTTCCCTCTTAGAAGTGATTTTGTTGCATCCCATAGGTTTTCGCTCACTGTGTTTTCATTGTCACTTGTCTCTAGGTATTTTTTTATTTCCCCTTTGATTTCTTCAGTGATGTCTTGGTTATTTATTGGCATGCTGTTTAGCCTCCATGTGTTTGTGCTTTTAACAGTTTTTTTTCCTGTAATTGGTTTCTAATCTCATAGCATTGGGGTTGGAATAGATCCTTGATATGATTTCAATTTTCTTAAATTTACCAGAGCTTGATTTGTGAACCAAGATGTGGTCTATCCTGGAGACCTGTGCACTTGAAAAGAAGGTGCATTCTCCTTTTTTGGATGGAATGTCCTATAAATATCAATTAAATCTATCTGGTCTAATGTGTCATTTAAAGCTGTGTTTCCTTATTAATTTTCTGTCTGAATGATCTGTCCATTGGTGTAAGTGAGGTGTAAAGTCATCCACTATTTTTGTGTTCCTTTCGATTTCCCCTTTTATGGCTGTTAGCCTTTGCCTTACGTACTGAGGTGCTCCTATGTTGGGTGCATATATATTTATAATTGTTATATCTTCTTCTTGGATTGATCCTTGATCATTATGTAGTGTCCTTTCTTTTCTGGTGCAACAGTCTTTATTTTAAAATTTATTTTATGTGATATGTGTATTGCTACTCCAGCTTTATTTTGATTTCCATTTGTATGGAGTATCTTTTTCCATCCACTCACTCAGTCTGTATGTGTCCCTAAGTCTTAAGTGGGTCTCTTGTAGGCAGCATATATATGGGTCTTGTTTTTGTATCCATTCAGCTAGTCTGTATGTTTTGGCTGGGACTTCTAATCCATTCACATGTAAGGTAATTTTCAATATGTATGTTCCTATAACCATTTTCTTAATTGTTTTGGCTTTGTTTTTGTAGGTTTTTTTTCTTCTCCTGTGTTTCCCACTCAGAGAAGTTCCTTTCTCCTTGGTTGTAGAGCTCGTTTGGTGGTGCTGAATTCTCTTAGCTGTTGTTTGTCTGTAAGGCTTTTGGTTCCTCCATCAAATCTGAATGAGAGCCTTGCTGGGTAGAGTAATGTTGGTTGTAGGTTTTTCCCTTTCATCACTTTACTTATATCCTGCCACTCCCTTCTGGCCTGCAGAGTTTCTGCTGAAAAACCAGCTGATAATCTTATGGTGATTCTATGTATGTTATTTTTTGCTTTTCCCTTGCTACTTTTAATAGTTTTTCTTTGTATTTAATTTGTGATAGTTTGATAAATGTTTCTCAGCATGTTTCTCCTTGGTTTATCCCATATGGGACTCTCTGTGCTTCTTGACTTGATTGACCATTTCCTTTTCCATGTTAGGGAAGTTTTCGACTATAATCTCTTCAAGTATTTTCTCAGACCCTTTCTCTCGTCTTCTTCTTCTGGGACCCCTATAATTTGAATGCTGTTTTGTTTAATTATTTCCCAGAGGTCTCTGAGACAGTCCTGAATTATTTTTATTTTTTTTTCTTTATTCTGCTCCTTGGTAGTTATTTCCACCATTCTATCTTCCAGCTCACTTATCTGTTCTGCTTCAGTTCTTCTGCTATTGATTCCTTCTAGAGTATTTTCAGTTTCAGTTATTGTGTTATTCATCACTGTTTGCTTTGTAGTGCTTCTAGGCCCTTGTTAAATGTTTCTTGTATTTTATCCATTCTATTTCTGAGAGTTTGGATCATCTTTACTATCACTACTCTGAATTGTTTTTCAGGTAGACTGCCTATTTCCTCTTCATTTTTCTGGTCTTCTGGGTTTTTATCTTGCTCCTTTGTCTGCAAGATATTTCTCTGTCTTCTCATTTTATTTAACTTAGTGTGTTTCAGGTCTCCTTTCCTCAGGCTCCAGTGTCTTTGTTCCTCTTGCTTCTGGTGTCTGCCCCCAGTGGGTGCAGTTAGTCCAATGGCTTGTGTAGGTTTCCTAGTGGGGGGAACTGGTGCCTGCATTCTTGTGGGTGGAGCTGGATCTTGTCCTTCTGATGGGCAGGGCAGTGTCTGGTGGTGTGTTTTGGGGTGTCTGTGAGCTTAGTATGACTTTAGGCAGCCTGTCTGCTAATGAGTAGCCTTGTGTTCCTGTCTTCCTAGTTTTGGGCATGAGGTGTCCAGCACTGTGGCTTGCTGGTTGTTGGGTGTAGCTGGGTCTTAGTGTTGAGATGGAGACCTCTGGGAGAATTCTCACCAATTAATATTCCCTGGGGCCAGGAGTTCTCTGGTGGTCCAACATCCTGGACTCAGCTCTCCCACATCAGAGGCTTAGGCCTGACCCCTGCCCAGAGCACCAAGACCCCACAAGCTGCACGACATGGAAAACAAGACAAGACAAGAAAAGAAAAGAAAAGAACGAACACACAACAATACTCCAAGACAAATGGTAAAACCAAAACTAGACAGACAAAAACACACAAAGAAACACACAGACACATAGACAAGAGAAAACTAAAAAGAAGACAGAAACCAAATAAATAAACAAAACCAAAAATGAAAACAACACTAAAAACTAAAGTAACAAAAACAAAAAAAACCAAAAACAAATCAAAAGCAGAAAGCACGCTAGAAAAAGGCAAAGAAAGCATAAAACAAAAACAGAAAAAAAAGAAAGAAAAAAGATAAGAACAAAAGAAAGAAGAAAACAAGAGGAAAAAACACAAAACAAAAAAAAGGTAGAGTAAAAATAGAAAAATATAAAATACAGTTAAAATAAAAACAAAGCAAAACAAAGGAAAATATCAAAACAGGGAAAAAGCACAATATAATGAAAAAGTACAGTAGAAATAGGAAAAAATAAGATTAAAAATATATTAAAAAGAAAAGAAAATCAAAAGTAAATAAAGAAATAAAAATTAAAAGAATAATTGAAAAAGAACAAAAATAGAACAAAATGGCAAAAAAAGAAAAATATATATAATAGTAATGATAGTAATATCTTCCTCTGGCCTCAGCTGTTAGTGCCCTTGCCCCGACAGTGGGCCACTGATATTCCCTGCCTACCCAGGAAGTCCTCCAATACTTCTAGGTAGGTCTCTGGACCTGCTGTGGGCACTGTGGGGCCAGCTCAGACTGTGATCTGGCCTTACTTCCACTTGTACTTGCCTCCAAATTCCACAATTGTCCCCAAAGTCCACAGCTTCGACTGTGGGAACACTCATTGTCTATTCATATATTTCACAGGTGCAGGGTTTACCAAGCCGATTACAGGGGTTTAATCCACTGCTCCTGTGGCTGCATGGAGACACTTCCCTCTGTCTTCTTTGGTTACACCGCCCCTGGAGTTCAGCTTTGGTTTTGGCCCTGCTCCTGCTTGTCGGCCACCCTCAGCCATCTGTTTCCAGCCCAGGCAAGAGGGGTTGAAAGTAGTGGCTGATTAGGTCTCACTTGCTCACTCAGGCTGGGGAGAGGGAGGGATACGGCAGCCACAATTGGTATGTGCAGGGAGTGCCTGTAGCAGCAGAGGCCGGCAGGATGTTGCTGCAGTCTGAGGGGCACTGTGCATTCTTCTGGGGAATTTCCCCAGATCGTGGGACCCTCGGCAGTGCTGGGCTGTGCAGGCTCCCAGGAAGGTGTGTGCAGTGACCTGCACTTGCACACAGGACCTTTGCTTGCAGCGGTGGCAACCATCACCCATCTCTGGGTTCTGAGATAACAGTGGTAGCTTGCTTCCACCTCTGGAGCTTGCATATGTGGCGCTCTGTTGTCTGTGAACACACAGAACTAAAAGTTCCTATGATGGGCCCAGCCCTCTCCTTGCACACCCAACAAGAGCAGTCCCTTGCCTCTCTGGCTGGCCAAGGCTAGATCCATGTGTACTTGAAAGGAATGTGTGTTCTGCTACTGTCGGATGGAATTTTCTTGGTCAGCTTCGTGAAATATATGATTCAGGTTCAATGTTTCCCTGATTTACGTTCTGTCTGGATATTTATCCATTGCTAAAAGTGGGGTATTGAATCCTCTATTATTGTATTTGTTGTCTCTTTCTTCCTTCAGATTTGTTAGTATTTGTTTAATACATTTGGGTGCTCTGATGTAGAGTGTGTATATATTTACAATTGTTTTGTCTTCTTAATGAATTGACCCCCTTATCATTATATAATAACTGTCTTTGTCTCTTGTTATTATTTTTGGCTTAATGTTTACTTTATCAGATATAAGTATAGCTACCTCCACTTTCTTTTGGTTTTCACTTGCATGGAATATCTTTCTTTTTTAATTGTTCTCCTCTGACTTGGTATTTCAAAGTTCCTATCCTATATATCACTGATTCTATTCTGTTTGGTCTATTCTGCTGGTCTATATTGCATTCTTCACTTCATTCATTGAATTCTTAAGCTCTAGAATTCCTATTTAGTTCCTTTTTATGATTCCTATCTCTGTTGATTTCTCATTTTGTTCATGTATTGTTTTCCTGATTTTGTTAAATGGCTTTCTGTTTTCTTGTAGTTTGTTGAGTTTCCTCAAAACAGCTGTTTTGATTTTTTTTTCAGTTATATTGCAAAATTGTGTGTCTTTGAATTCAGTTACTAGAGGACTATCATTGCTTTTGGTGATAACATGTTTCCTTCATTCTTCATGTTTCCTGGAGTTTTGCATTGCTGTTTTTGCACTAGATGTATCAGTCACCTCCTCAAATCTTTACCAGTTATCCTCAGTTGGGAGATACTTTTTATTGGCCTGCTTTTATCTGGGACTTTATCCAACCTTGTATGGATACCCCTGCTCCATACTTCTTGTTCACTCTGTGGCAGAGGTCTTATGTCTTATCTGGCTCTTACAGCTCACCAGGCCAGCTTCAGGAAATCTCTGTTGTTTTTCAAAATGTGGTGCTATAGCTCATGTTTGTGGTTTCTCCCTTGCTGATACCTTGGCCTAGTTTTCTGAGGGTACTCTGTCTAGCAGAGCTTGGCCACCAAACTCAGGTATGTGTACAGGATCCAGTCCCAGAGTTGGTGGAAATATAGGCATATCACTCAGGGGACTGGGGATGTGAGGTAGGGGAATCTTAAAGTGTTCTCCCGACAGCTCTTGGGTAGGCTTCTTGCTGGAGTCTTGAAAGCAGACAGCAGGAATGGCATCCCTTTAATGTCCCTTCATATTCTTATCTGACTCTTCCTGACCTCCCCCTCCATCCACAACAGGGAGGCTCAACGCAGTACTCTGGGTGCTGCAGGAGAGAAATGTGTTACTCTAGCAGTGCCCCACACAACTGGAGTAGCTGCTCTCCCCTCTCAAAGAGAGGTCCCCATGCTGTGCTGCCTTGGGAGAGGAGTGGTGCTTGCGAAGTTCCACTTACCTTCTCCAATATGTCCAAACTTGGGTCGCCCCCCTTTTTCTTTTTGCTCTAGTGGAGTGTTGGAATCTCTATTTGGGAAGGCTGGACTTTTCTACAAAGGTTCTCTCATCCATGGGTGTCTGCCCAAAGCAGCGCTCTCTAGGTTTTCTCCAACCAAGCCTGAAAGGGACTGGACACATTTGCCAGATCTTGCTGTTTTCACAACCTGTAGAGAGATCTGTCTGCCAATTCATAGGTGGAAGAGACTCCTCCTGGGTCCCTTGGCATATGGTGCTGGATCCCACAACTCCCACAGAGGTACTTTTGTTCATGGATGGATGCCAAAATTTAGTTGTTAAAAATGGGGCACTAATAAGAAGGACATATTATGTTGCCATGAAACAGATATCACTCTGCATATTACCCCCAAAACTTTATTTACAAAAATAGCTGCTGGTCCACTAACTATAGTTTGCTGACCCCAGCTATAAATAACATAGATTTGGTTAAAAATTTAAATATGAATTTTCAACATCTAAGTTATCATATGTTGGTTTTCTTTTTCCTCTTTGAACAATTTTTTTTTTTTTTTGGTATGTGGGCCTCTCACTGTTGTGGCCTCTCCGTTGTGGAGCACAGGCTCCGGACGCACAGGCTCAGCTGCCATGGCTCACGGGCCCAGCCACTGCGTGGCATGTGGGATCTTCCCAGACCGGGGCATGAACCGGTGTCCCCTGCATCAGCAGGTGGACTTTCAGCCACTGTGCCACCAGGGAAGCCCTGAACAATTTTAAGTGTTATGCAAAATAGAAAAAAATGTAAACATTCACATACAAAAGGTTTCCTTTACTACCTTCCCTCTCAGTTCTTAATTTACTTGATCACCGGGAGCAGTGTACTTCATCATTTTACCTCCTATAGTGAATATAAAAATTTCTTCAAATTCTGATGTGACAGAAACAAAATGACTAATTTTACTGTATCTATACCTAAATGCCTCTTTTTTTGCTATTTTTTTCTAAACAGCTGTGACTCTTGAAATCATTTTTTTTTGGAAGGCATTTTTAAACTTCCCTTTTTTGAATACAGGAAAAATAGTTTTTTTGTGATTTGAGAATTTGTAGCACTGTGAATAATATACTGCATTCTGAAAGGCTGACTCAGGAAGAATTAGAAAGCCCTCTTATTCATGCTTCTCCATTTTCCTTCTATCTTCTGTTAACTATGTACAAACAATTTGAGGGAAGCCATATCTAAGGAATGAGTAAAGTTTTGGCAGATGAAGAAAAAACAGAGGAGATTTGATTCCTCACCTCCTTATTTTTATAACAGAGGAAATTGAGACCTGGACAAGGTTAAACAATTTGCCCAAAGAAGATAAAGGTACCTCTTGATTTGGGTCTTATTACTATATTAAATTTATTCAATTTTGGTTCTAATTGATTGTATTTTTGTTTTCTAAAATGAGACCGATCTAGTACAAACTAGAGGAAGAATGTTTCTACAAATAATTATTCACAGCTTGGTATGTCCATGGTTGGAAAGCAGTGTGTTGCTCTGCTGAAAAGATGATGTGGCCTTCCTGGATTTAATCACTTTTATAGTTTGTGCTGCATTGCCCTCCATTGTAATATAAAGTTCATTCATTCTCTGAGTTCCAAGATGCAGTGACCCTAAGTCAGAAAGGACGAAAATATTTATTTTAGTGTTCTTTTAAAAATAGAAGTTTATCTCATTCTATTTCTGAAGTTTGAAATGGTATGTATTACATTCCAATTCATGCTATTTATGAAATATTTGACCACAAAAATCTAGCAGTTTATAATTAACAGATTTAATGATAGTGTCATAGAATTTTAGAATGAAAGGGACTTAATAGATGATTTATATCAATGGTTCTTACCTTTTTTTAGGATTGTGGATCACTCTGTGTATTAAAATTCTAGACTCTATTCTCCCAGAGATGTGTGTGTGTATATATATATATATATATATAATCACATATTTACAGTGTATGTATTTTTAAGTTTTAGCCACCTTACAGATAACCAAACTTTATTCATAGATCTCCCGCTTTGACTTCTAAGAATACCTGATGCAGTTTTGATTTTGGAAAATAGTACTTGAAAGAGTTTTAAGAAGCAATTCGTTAACATACAGGCAGACCTGTACTTAAACCGTTCAAATAACTCTTACCTTTCTTTACTAATATGATATTAGAGAAAGAATACAAGATTAAAAGTCAAGAATCAATTGATCCCATAAATAACTAGCTGTTTGTTTAAATTAAAAGGCTTATGGAGCTAGAAGAAATCTTGAAAATCAATTTCAAGTGCTTAAAACTAGAGATGTTATTATATAGGAACACCTTCCGAACCTCAAATCTTAATTTACATATGGATTTTCAATAGCATTTAACAATATTCATCATCTACTCAAGAATTTTGTCAGACACAAAATCTATCATTTAGTTAAATGGACAAAGCTAACATAATGAAGCAATGTGAAGAGTACTGATTAATTAAACTGTGCATATATGAGTTCCCCCTTAAAGGCAGATTGAGTCTTTACTTGCCTAAGCTCATGTAACTCATAAGTGGCAGATCTGGATGTGAACACAGGCAGCTGTGTCTTCAACATAACAAAACCTTGGCTATTAAAGACAAAATCAGTGTGAGCAGGGGTGGCTGGAGAAGTTCTTTGTTGGTGCTGATACTTGAGCTGCTCATTAATGGGGAAGACCTAGTGGGGAAAGTAGACTTACACATGACTCGAAGAGCATGGGCAGATTTCACAAGGAACTTAACACTGCTTACATTAATGTAGGCAGTATAATAACAGATACATAGAGTCTTCTTGGCATTCAGTTTTCTCTCATAGGAATCACACTTGTTCTAGCCATCAAACATTACCTAGATCTATGCTCTTTCTAAAATTCTTTTCCAACAATGGGCTGATACCTCCCGCTCTAGCACTGCAGCTTACTGTGTCTCAGATGGAACTCTGTGCTCTTTCCGTTCACATAGGCCCAGTGGAGGAGGACTTCCACTGGACCTATGTGAGCAGAAAGAGCACAGAGCATTTTTCAGCAGAAATTCTGCAGGCCAGAAGGGATGGTGTCCTTAAGACTCTTTCCAGCTCTAAAACACTACAAGGATATAGGATTGGAAATAGTAATGGCCACACATGTCTTTTTTTCTCTATGATGTTCCTTATCCAAACAAATAATGATAGTGTAATTTTAAGAATTCTTTGTGACAAACCTTACATTCTTGTATCCTACACCTATCACAGTTTGTGAAAAATTGCATCACTAGAGGTTTCCTCTCTGGGTAAATTTTGTGCAAGTATGTTATTTTAAAATATCAATTCTATTTCTTTTTCTGGTCCCATATAAAACATTTACATTATATAAAGTCCACTTATGGAAAACATGAAAAGTCATTGCTTTGTCTAACTAAAATTCACAATGGGAATATTGGTGCTTTTGTGAGGAATTTTAGACATTACTTCAAATGTCAAATCCTAAAATGACAAATGACTAGCAAAAGTATGTTAGAAATATTAATAAATGTTTCTAGTTTCTTTTTTATCTTTTAGGCCCTAAGCTGTTTGTTCACATTCTATAATATCATTTTTTCAAATTGTGTTACTTTTCTCAGAGTCTTCTCCTCTGGAGTGTGAGCCTCCAGGAGGCAGGGAGTATCATTGTTATCTCAGCCCTTGATATGGTCACTGCCTATAATATAGAAGGAGGGAAGGACAGGGAAATGAGTAAAGGACATGAAAAGTGAGGGAAAAATCAGGGAAAAATCAATCTGCTTAGCAAAATTAACTTTTAGAGAATCTTATTTTATTAATATATATGCAAATATGCTTTGCATATTGTACTTTTTCACATTGAGTAAATCACTATTTCAATAAGTGATTTAAGGCTCCTTAGTTTGCAAGGCACAGAAGTGTACTTGAATTAACTTAAAGATGTTTATTTTCAGGATAGTGAGTGGAAAACTTCCAAATATCGAAAAGGGGAAGTTATAATACCTTTTAACTTGAAATTGAGAAATGCCTCATTAAGTGGAGGGTCATCAACTGTAGATGTTTTTACATATTTAACAGATTATTTCCCCAAACCCACACTTATTTATTATTCAGTCTTGTATAACTTTTAAAAATTCTTGAGTTTTTGTTTTCTCATCTAGAGAATAATTATCTATTTTAGTCATTTGGAGATTTAAATTAGAATTTTGTTTAAAAAATTAAAGTTCAGTGACTGGATATTATTGGTCTAAGCTATAACATTTGTTTCTTTCTCCATTTCTCTATTTAAAAAACAAGAATAATTATATTTTGTGTAACATCTGATTTGATGCTCACAATAATAAATTATGTGAATGGATTGTGAAAACTTAAAAAAGTTTCACAAATATTTGCTTGATACTTATACCAACCACTCAAGGTAATAGCTAAACAAGGGCCCAGAAAGTTCCAGAAGTAGTGTCCTTTTTTTAAAAAAAAAATCAAATCAAGGATATAAATGCATATGGGTGCTCAAAAGTGAAGATTGCATTTAATTACATGCAAATCAAAATAAAATACAATCTATAATCAAATATTTAAAACAAGTCACTAATGAACTTAGTTTAAAAATAGATGAAAAGTTTAATTAAAATAAATAAATAAATAAAATTTAATTGTCTTTTTTAAAAAAAAAGTTTAATTAAAAATAGATGTCATTTATGTTGGTAGGCATTTCTGTACCAATTCACTGGGTTTTTGATTCCTCAATAGGAAGTTGTCTTTCATTGCTTACTTGAGAACAAAAAGAAAATTCCATTTCCAATAGTGAGTGTTTATAAACAGATTTATAATTGTTTCCAGTTTATATTTTTAAAGATGGTCCAGGGCCACAGGACCCACCACCACTCACCCGGAGGGGTGCGGACAGATACAGCCACTGGGAATTCTGGCAGTGGGCCTCAGGACCTGCCCATGCTGTCTCAGGAAGGCATGGAAAGCTTCCTCAACTGGGAAATCCGTCAGTGGGTGCCAGAACACACCCCACTCTCCCAGGAGGGTGCAGAAAGCTTCCACTACTGGGAAATATGCCAGTGGGTGCCAAGACCCACACTGCTGTCCCAGGAGGGTGTGGATAACTCCCCCCCACTAGGAAATTCACCGAGAGGAGGACCTGAAACCACAGCTGAGCCCCAGAGGCTACATGACTAAGGAAGAAGAACTGAAATCTCTCCTCGTGGCTGTGAGAGCTGTGAAGTTACACCTTCACTGACAGATCCCTAAATTCAGCACCTGCAAAGCATTTGAAAGGACAAAAAGTGCTAATGCAGCTGGGGTGTGCCTGGCATTAGCAGCTGTAGGCTCTACAGGCATGTGCAAGTGAGGGTAGGGCCAGATCAGAGTTCAAAATGCCTCAATAGCTCCCACTATGGGTCTAGGTGCACGAATACTGCAGTATTGGGACATAACCTCAGTGGGCCTGCATCAGTCGCTGGGTGAAAACAATGCCTGAGAGTCACCAGGGGCAATTGCTGGCACACCCACAGTTAAGGTGGGACTGACAGCAGTGCCAACAACAGTACACTTCATGAGCCCACACAATGAGCAGAAGGAGATACAATAGAGCACATTCACAGGTGAACAGCTCCAAAGGAGGAAAACTCAGTGGCTTCTCTCCCAGTGTGTGTGCTCCAACTAGAGAGCAGACTCCATCCCTGACAGGACAGTGACAACCACAGAGCAAAGGGGAGGCACTGCTCAATATCTAGGGTAGGCTCTGATCACCACAACACCCCTATCAAGGGTATAAGAGCACAAATCTCTGGACCAACCTCACCCACCAGGGGGCAGACACCAGAAGCAAGAGAAACTGTGATCCAGCAGCCTGTGGAAAGGAGACCACAAACACAGTAAGTTTGACAAAATGAGACTACAAAGAAATATGTTGCAGAGGAAGGAACAAGATAAAAACCTACAAGAACAACTAAATATAGAGGAGATAAGCAATCTGAAAAAGAATTCAGGGTAATGATAGTAAAGATGATCCAAGACCTTGGAAAGAGAATGGAGGCATGAAACAAGAAGATACAAGAAAAATTTAACAAAGAACTAGAAGAACTAAAGAACAAACAAACAGAGATGAACAAGACAGTAACTGAAATGAAAAACACATTAGAAGAAATCATTAGCAGAATAACTAAGGCAGAAGAATGGATAAGTGACCTGGAAGACAGAATGGTGGAAATCTCTGTCATGGAACAGAATAAAGAAAAAAAAAAAAATGAAAAGAAATGAGAACAGTCTCAGAGACCTCTGGGACAACATGAAACACAGCAACATTTGAATTATAGGGGTCACAGAAGAAGAAGAAAAAGAGAAAAGGCCTGAGAAAATATTTGAAGAGATCATAGTCGAGAACTTCCCTAACATGGAAAAGTCACCCAAGTCCATGAAGCGCAGAGAGTCCCATACAGGATAAACCCAAGAAGGTACATGCCAAGACACATATTAATCAAACAAACAAAATTAAATACAAAGAAAAAATATTAAAAGCAACAAGAAAAAGGCAACAAATAACATACAAGGGAATCCCCATAAGGTTATCAGCTGATTTTTCAGCAGAAATTCTGCAGGTCAGAAGGGAGTGGCAGTATATATTTAAAATGATGAAAGTGAAAACCTACAACCAAGAATACTCTACCCAGCAAAGCTCTCATTCAGATTCAACAGAAAAATCAAAAGCTTTACAGACAATTTACAAAGCTTTACAGTCAATAGAATTCAGCACCACCAAACCAGCTTTACAACACTTGCTAAAGGAACTTCTCTAGGCAAGAAACATAAGAGAAGAGAACAAAAGAGGAAGGGAAGAAAAAAGACCTACAAAAACAAACCTAAAACAATTAAGAAAATGGGAATAGGAACATACATATTGATAATTACCTTAAATGTAAGTGGATTAAATGCTCCAAACAAAAGACAAAGACTGGCTGAATGGGTACAAAAACAAGACCTGTATATATGCTGTCTACAAGAGACCCACCTCAGAGCTAAGGACACACACAGACTGAAAGTGAGGGGATGGAAAAAGATATTCCATGCAAATGGATCAAAAGAAAGCTGGAGTAGCAATACTTACATCAGACAAAATAGACTTTAAAATAAAGACTGTTAACAAGTGACAAGGAAGGACACTACATAACAGTCAAGGGATCGATCAAAGAAGAAGACATAACAATTGTAAATATATATGCACCCAACATAGTTGCACCTCAAATGTAAGGCAAATGTTAATAGCCATAAAAGGGGAAATCAACAGTAACACAATAATAGTGGGAGGCTCTAATACCCCACTTACATCAATGGACAGATCATCCAGACAGAAAATTGATAAGGAAACACAAGCTTTAAATGACACATTAGACCAGATAGACTTAATCGATATTTATAGGACTCTCCATCCAAAAGCACCTGAATACACTTTCTTCTCAAGAATACAAGGAAAATTCTCCAGGATAGACCACATCTTGGATAATAAATCAAGCTTTGGTAAATTTAAGAAAATTGAAATCATATCAAGCATCTTTTCTGACCACACACTATAAGAGTAGAAATCAGTTACAGGAAAAAAATTGTAAAAAACACAAACACATGGAGACTAAACAATATCTTACTAAATAACCAATGGATTGCTGAAGAAATAAAAGAGGAAATAAGAATATACCTAGAGAAAAATGACAATGACAACATGATAATCCAAAACCTATGGGATGCAGCAAAAGCAGTTCTAAGCAGGAAGTTTATAGCAGTACAATCTTACCTCAAGAAACAAGAAAAATCTCAAATAAACAGCATAAGCTTACACCTAACTCAATTAGAGAAAGAAGAACAAATGAAACCCAAAGTTAGTAGAAGGAAAGAAATCATAAAGATGAAATCAGGAATAAATGAAATAGAAAGGAAGAAAACAATAGCAAAGATCAGTGAAACTAAAAACTTTGAGTTTGAGAAGATAAACAAAATGGATAAACCTTTGGCTAGAGTCATCAAGAAAAAAAGGGAGAGGACTCAAATCAATAAAATAAGAATTGAAAAAGGAGAAGTTACAACTGACACCACAGAAATACAAAGGATCATAAAAGACTACTACAAGCAACTCTATGCCAACAAAATGGACAACCTGGAAGAAATGGACAAATTCTTTGAAAGGTACAACCTTCCAAGAGTGAACCAGGAAGAAATAGAAAATATGAACAGAGCAGTCACAAGTACTGAAATTGAAATAGTGATTAAAAATCTTCCAACAAACAAAAGTCCAGGTCCAGATAGCTTCACAGATGAATTCTATCAAACATTTAGAGAAGAGCTAACACCTACTCTTCTCAAACTCTTCCAAAAAAATTGTAGAGAAAGGAACATTCCCAAACCCATTCTACAAGGCCACCATCGCCCTGATAAAAAAACCACACAGGCCAATATCACTGATGAACATAGACGCAAAAATCCTCAACAAAATACTAGCAAACAGAATTAAACAACACATTAAAAAGATCATACACCATGATCAAGTGGGATTTATCCCAGGGAGCAAAGATTCTTCAATATACACAGATCAATCAATGTGATACACCATATTAGCAAATCAAAGAATAAAAACCATATGATCCTCTCAATAGATGCAGAAAAACTTTTGGCAAAATTCAACACCCATTTATGATAAAAACTCTCCAGAAAGTGGGTATAGAGGGAACCTACCTCAACATAATAAAAGCCATATATTACAAACTCACAGCCAGGATCATTCTCAATGGTGAAAAACTGAAAATATTTCCTGTAAGATCAGGAACAAGACAAGGGTGCTCAGTCTCTCCACTATTATTCAATATAGTTTTGGAACTTTTAGCCACGGCAATCAGAGAAGGAAAAGAAATAAAAGAATGCAAAATAAGAAGTAAAACTGTCACTGTTTGTAGATGAGATGATTGTATTCGTAGAAAATCCTAAAGATGCCACCAGAAATCTACTAGAACTAATCAATGAATTTGGTAAGATTGCAGGATACAAAATTAATGCATAGAAATCTCTTGCTATACACTAACAACAAAAGATCAGAAAGAGAAATTAAGGAAACAATCCCATTCACCATTGTAACAAAAAGAATAAAATACCTAGGAATAAACCTACCAAAGGAGGTAAAAGACCTGTACTCAGAAAACTGTAAGACATTGATGAAAGAAATCAAAGATGATACAAATAGACAGAGAGGTATACCATGTTCTTAGATTGGAGGAATTAATGTTGTGAAAATGACTATACTACCCAAAGCAATCTACAGATTCAGTTCAATCCTTATTTAATTACCAGTGGCATTTTTCACAGAATTGGAACTAAAAATTTTGTAATTTGTAGGGAAACACAAAAGACCCCAAATAGCCAAAGCAATCTTGAGAAAGAAAAATAGAGCTGGAGGAATCAGGCTCCCTGACTTCAGACTACACTGCAAAGCTACAGTCATCAAGACAGTATATACAGGCACAAAACCAGAAATATAAGATCAATGGAGCAGGATAGAAAGCCCAGAGATAAACTGAGGCACCTCTGATCACCTAATTTATGACAAAGGAGGCAAGAATATACAATGGAGAAAAGAAAGTTTCTTGAATAAGTGGTGCTGGGAAAACTGGACAGCTATATGTAAAAGAATGAAATTAGAACACTCCCTAACACCATACACAAAAATAAGCTAAAATAGATTAAAGACCTAAATGTAACCTGGACACTATAAAACTCTTAGAGAGAAACATAAGCAGAGCACTCTTTGACATAAATCGCAGCAAGAGCTTTTTTGACCCATCTCCTGGAGTAATGAAAATAAAATCAAAAATAAACAAATGGGATCTAATTAAACTTCAAAGCTTTTGCACAGCAAAGGAAGCCATAAACAAGATGAAAAGACAACCCTCAGAATGCGAGAAACTATTTGCAAACGAAGCAACTTACAAGGGATTTACCTCCAAAATATACAAACAGCTCATGCAACTCAATACCAAAATAACCCAATCAAAAAATTGGGGGAAGATCTAAATAGACATTTCTCCAAAGAAGACGTACAGATGACCAAAAAGCACATGAAAAGATGCTCAATATCACTAATTATTAGAGAAACGCAAATCAAAACTACAATGAAGTATCACCTCACACCGATCAGAATGGCCATCATCAAAAAATCTACAAACAATAAATGCTGGAGAGGATGTGGAGAAAAGGGAACCCTCCTGCACTATTGGTGGGAATATAAATTGGTACAGCCACTATGTAGAACATTATGGAGGCTCCTTAAAAAACTTAAAATAAAACTACCATATGACCCAGCAATCCCACTCCTGGGCATATACCCAGGAAGATACATGCACCCCAATGTTCAAAAAGATACATGCACCCCAATGCTCATTGCAGCACTATTTACAATAGCCAAAACATGGAAGCAACCTAAATGTCCATCAAAAGAGGAATGGATAAAGAAGATGTGGTACATATATACAATGGAATATTACTCAGCAATAAAAAAACACAAAAGAATGCCATTTGCAGCAATATGGATTGACCTAGTGTTTGTCATTCTGAGTGAAGTTAGTCAGACACAGAGAGACAAAATATCATATTGCTTATATATGGAATCTAAAATAAAGGGGGTACAAATGAACTTACTTACAAAAGAGAAGTAGAGTCACAGATGTAGAAAACAAACTTATGGTTACCAGGGGATAAGGGGGTAGGGGAGGGATAGATTGTGAGACTGGGACTGACATATACACACTACTATATATAAAATAGGTAACTAATAAGAACCTACTGTATAGCACAGGGAACTCTACTCAATGCTCTGTAATGGCCTATATGGGAAAAGTATCTAAAAAGAGAATGGATATATGTACATGTATAACTGATTCACTTTGCTGTACACCTGAAACTAACACAATATTGTATATCAACTATCCAATAAAATTTAAAAAATGAAAAATAAACGCATTCACCCTAGGAAAAAAATAAAATAAAAATGGGCCACTAGAATAATGTGAATTGTTTGTACAATTGTTTCATGTCTTTGAAACTTGTCAAAGAGAAGAATGTTTATTGAGTAAGGAGTGCCTAGAGTAAAAAATGCTAGAGCCAGAAACAATCTTATGGTTTAGATATTATGTTTTTCAGATATCTTTTTGAATCATCTTTTTCAAACAGTTATAGCTGAAGTATTTGAGAATCTAGAATTGTTTGAGTAATCAAATCACAAACACATAGTACTTAGTGGAAAATATGAAACTAGAACTCAGGTGGTAGGATCCAGCTCTGAGGCAGTCTTTAAATGAAGAAGAATCCACCATTAGCATTTTAAGCTCTGTCAGAAGCTGGCATGTGTACTGCTTAATGTAGCAGGTTAGCCACTGGTGCTTTAGCATGAAGGAGAATAATTCCACCATTCAGAAATCCCTTTGTGTTCTTGAGCAGGTTGTAGTTTCCACGTTGTAAACAATTGCTGGCCATACCTTGGTGCTGAGCATTTTAGGACACAGTAACTAAAGAAATTAAATTTATATCTTTTAATGAGTGAGTATTGGAATATTGACCTTTTCATGAGCAGAAGCATTAGCTACTGGAAACAAAATAAAAACAAACAAAATCCCACACATCTTTTGTTCGTATGTTTTTAGAAAAAAGTATTGTATCTAGTAGCATCCTAATAGCTGAAGAGTTTCTTTCAATAAAATGATGTAATTCTATTTAAAGATTGATCAGTATGTATTTACCCCAGAAACTGGAAAAACATATTTTTGGTTGTGAAAAAGAGTTAAATTGTCTTGTTGGATAGTTCCATTGATGAACTCAGATAATTTTTTCTTGTGGTTTGTGGACTGAGTGAGAGCTTACCATCCTTTACCTGGCCCAAACAATTTATATGTGAAAATAAAATTAACTTTTATAAAGTCCTCAAATGTCTTTGCTATCTTTTATGGAATAAAAAATTATCTTCATAATTATTTTGAAATATTAAAATTATTTAAATTTTGTTTTTCTTATTACAAAACATACAAATTATTGTAAAAAATCTGGACAAGTAAAAAAAATTAAATGATTATTAGTGTTTAGATAGTGAGATTATAGATTAGTATACAGATGTTCACTTATGGTCTTTCACATGTTCACATACTCATTTTTACAAAATAATAATTCAGAACATACTATTTGGACTTTTAAAAAAATGTAATGCTATATCTTGATTATCTTTCTATGCCAATTAAAAATTCTTCTACAATATTTAAGTGACTTATATTAATGTACCACAAATTTTAAAAGATTATGTTATTAGACATTTAGGTTTTTCAGTGTTTTAAAAATAAACACTGCTCTGACGAATATCCATGTTGCTAAACATTTGAAGATACATTCATGTTGATTTCCCTCAGCATAAATTCCAAGAAATGGATTTGCTTGTTCCAAAAAAAAATTACTTTTTAGAAAATTTTTGGTTTATATAGCCGATTGCTCACCAGAAATGTTGTAATATGAATTATCTGTAAGTGAAACCATATGAAATACATCATTTTTATGTGGGGCTGATGGTGGTCTTGTTTAATTAAAAACACCAATAGGAAGTTTCCACTGTTAGAAAGTAGAAAGAAGGGAAGGAAAAAGACAATGGTCACAGAGCAAACATTGGTAAAGTTGTTTTCAGTATCAGGCTAAGATCTACTCTTACAGTTTGGAATAGACTTTCTTAGCAGAGTAGGCAAATTATCAAGTTAACAGACCTTAGGTGAGATTTTTCTTTTCCTTTTCAAAACCTTATCTCTTACAGTCCTTCTTTCCCCCACTTTCCTTCAATTTGTCTCTCCTATTTTGATATTCTTTCCTCCATAAATGGCACCACTGACATTTGGATAGTTATCCTCAGTGGGTCTTTTTTTTTTTTTTTTAACATTTATTTATTTATTTGGCTGCATTGGGTCTTAGTTGTGGCATGCAATATCTTTTTAGTTGTGGCACGTGGGATCTTTAGTTGTGGCATGTGGGACCTAGTTCCCTGACCAGGGATCGAACCCGGGCCCCCTGCATCAGGAGCGTAGAGTCTTAGCCACTGGACCACCAGGTAAGGACCCCTCGGAGGGTCTTTCCAATGTGAAGCTCATCACCTAGTTCAGGTCATAGGCCAGGGACAATGAAAGCTGACTTGGTACCTTGGGATAGTAACGTGCATTTCACCACTGTCCCATCAGCTGATCAGTTATAGGAATCCTGACATCACCTTGTATTTTAAAAGAGCTAATTTTTTAATCAAATAATACAAATTTTTATTACCATTTCAGGATATAATAGGAGTTATTTCTCTTCACTATTTAATTGTTAACTTCTTATCACAAAATTATCAATTTTAGAGAGTGTTGTCATAAATACAGTAGCCTATTATTTATTACCTCTTATAATTCTCAAAATGTGGTATCTGGATCAACAGCATCAGCGTCACCTGGGCACTTGTCAGGAATGTAAATTCTCAGGCCCTTTCCCACTCCTACTGAATCCCACACCAGAAATTCTGGGTGTAGGACCCCCCAGCTCTGTTTTAACAAGCCATCCAGGCTTCTGATGCATGCTGAAGTTGAAGGACCACTGATTTAAGACAATATTCAGGTTTCCAGGAGTCTTGCTAAGTCAGGATGATTTTGGAAGAATGTAATTTAATAGTAAGAAAGAATTCTCTCTCATCACTCCATGCATTTGAATTAGTTGTGACAAACAAAGCCTCAAAGATAGCTTTAAAATATGTGTAGGATAAACCACTTCTCCCTGGAAAATAATAGGATAATTGTTACTTTTCAAATTATTGAGGCTGGAAAGTTGTGTTTATTAGGAATGTTTTGATGCTATACTCTTCATTTAGCTGAGTGCAGCTGAAAAAATGTTTCCCATTAGTTCTCCTTAATTTCCCAGTGGTTAGACATACCCGCTCCATCAGATTTCTGGTTACTATGAGTAAAAGTTTTGACGTCATCCTTCATTCAATTGTTTTCACTTGCAAAAACATACAATATGCTGAGAGAAACTAATCTCACTGGCATTTCTTCATAAGCATTATCCAGTTAAGACAATGGGATGATTTTTTGATTTGTGAAGAAAATCTTTGCTTCGGTTAAGAAACAAGGTTAATGTCTTCTTGGAAAAATGAAGTTGCTGCTAACATTTATAGGGAGTTAAGTAGCATATCGATTGTTAAGGATAGAACTGTTATATATATGTGGCATAAGATATATGTGGATGCTGTGCCTTACTTTTGAATCAGGTGAAAGGGTCCCAGGAAAAATCAACTATCCAATGAGAACAAGGACCTCCTTCATCAGTCAGTTTCCTTAACTAGTTTCTAAGGATGTCCACAGAGGAAAATATAGGAAGGCATAGGCTTCAGGCAGCAGATGCATGAAGGCCCATTAAATGAGGCAGAGAGGAGAGAAGGCTTGTTGCTTGAACCTCGCTGGGTCTTGAGACTGTTCTGACAAACTGCCCATGCACTTTCAGCTTTCCAGGATGTGGTCAGAACTATTTCTTCCTGCACTTGTGAACAGAGGGCAGGAGAACCCATGGCTGCTAGCAGAAGGGGGAGTGGGAAACAGGAGAGAAAAGTAGAGAGATGCAGAAAGCGTGTTTTACTGCTCAGCCCAGCCCGCCCCCCTCCCCTGAACTATGATGTCTTGTTTCCCTTTTGTTTATAAACGAGATTACCAACTCTAGGTAATAAAATAAAAAACCATGTAAAATGATTCTGTTTAATTTATCACATTATCGTTTTACTTTTCTCATGAGTAAATACATTGTCTCTTCAGAAATGTGTATAATATACTCAAGCTAAATTTACTCATATGCACAAGTATCTGAGCTTAAGAATTGATCTAAGTCAGGTAAAGAATGAAGTACACTATATAAAAAAAATTACCAAGACTTCTCAGTTATTGAGAGTATGTTAGATTTAAATAAGGCAAACACATTTCTAAGAAATGTGTACAGAAAGGAAGCATAAATTGAGTGAAGATGTACACAAGACCCATTGCATGTTTGGTTATAGTTGAAAACAAATGACTAAATAAGGAATCAGCATCCATTCTATTAAAAGAGCACTCCTACAAAATAAGCTTTTGGAAAAGAACTTAAAATATAAAAAAAATGTTTGGACTATGTCTCAATTTAATTTATCACAGTCAAGCATGGATTCCGTTATTAGGACTGATTTTAATAATTAGATTGCAGTGCAAAGTCATGCATTCAACAAAAATGTAACAAGTGTGGACATGCAGAGAGAAAATAGTGAATTTAAAACTAGAGGTCCTTTATAATATTTATATTTCTTACTGAAAAAAGAGAAAGGTTTACTGTTTTCTTAAATTATGAATCCCAAACATGGAGTCAAATTCACCAGTCAGGAAATGACTGAAACCCAATGATAGAAGTCACTCACACTGTAGTAAGGCACTAACCATAAAGAGTCCAGGGTAAAGTTTGTTCAGGGAGAGCAGCAGGTCTGTATAATAATACTTTGTTTGTAGCCATCACTGAATTTCATTTTAAGCATAATCTGCAATGTGGAAAATGATTGATACAATCTCAATGAAATCATCATATGATGAAAAGAACACATTAAGCATTACACTTAAGAGAACAGGACACCACATTTGAAAATAATGTTAAGAGAAAATCATATTTCTGAAAGCACATTAATGATAACTTTCAAAATACATTGATACACTGATACTAGAGCTGACTGGGTGGTGTCAAATCAGAAATTTCCAGTTTACTAAAGAGTCTCTATTTGCTGAAGAACTGCTCACTTTTATATTTTCAGTGTGAAATATGCAGACAGAGCTTGATGCTTTTAAATTATTCTATCTGAATAACTACCTGTAATAGTTACATAAAACTCTAGGATTGATTTGGGTAATTATCTATTGGGATTTTTCTGACCTAGAATAAAGGGAAAGGAAACAAATATTTATTAACAGAAAAAGCTTCCAAATAAGTTTGTCACCACATTTAGCTCTTAAAGCAATATTATATCAATGTTTATTGGCGGTGTGGGAAGTCACCTGATAGGATGCAGTAAAATTCTTAGACTGTTTAAAATAAGATGAGCATTGATTTTCTTCTGAAAGATGAGTGCTAAAATGAACATTTTTGTTCTCAGTGATTTCAAGATGCAAGCCTTTCTATTAAATAATTAATAATTTATGAATACATAACTCAAAAATATCCTTGGAGGATAATAATACTACGGTTACCTTTTAAAGTTGTCATGAAGATAACAGTGAAAATGCATGTGAAATGTCTAGAATAATGCCTGGAATATAATAAAATCTTTCCTTCTCACATTCATGGGGACAAGGACTCCTTCTTCTCTGACTCTGCTCTTGTACATTTTGGACTTTCTATGAATACTTGCTTATTTACTGCCTGTTGAAACTATTAAAAAAAGAGTTTTGCATTATAAGTGGTTCATATAGAAATTGGAAGAATCTAAAGTCACACAGAGCCTAAAGTAAAATGATCTCAAGTCTGGTTTTGGCAACTTACCTAGATGGGTTAGATACTTTGGTAACTATTTAGCATCTGAGGCTTTGGCTAAAAGCAAATTCCATAAGCTCATGGGATTTATGTGGTTATATTAGTCATTTTTGGGGCAGTGGGAATGAAATGTTTTCCCCAACTTCCCTATGTTTAATACAGTCTCATAATCTTTTTTTCAAATTTTCTATTGAGAAACTCAGCTAATTCACATACCCTAAAGACACACATACACAAACACACAAATATAAACCAAGTACATTTATGAATTATATATATATAAAAACTAGATGTGTACAGATAAAAAAAGATGTATATAAGTTAAGTACATACACTAAATATATAAACTAAATATAAACTACATATAAATAGATGAAATTGTATATATAAACTCTAATATACCTAAATAAACTAAAAATACAATATAAAAGTAAATTAAGTATCTATGTCAATATCATACTTTGATCTACATATCTATTATAACTGTGTGTTGGCAAGGTGCTAGGAATTATGCTAGGCATACAAGATAAAAATATAGTTTCTGTCTTCATGAAGTAGATTAAAAATATATAATATAGTGTTTATACCTGACATAATAGAACACTAACAAAGAGAAATAATGGTAGAGGAAAGAGCAGCCCTGCATATTAGGTGGTTGGACAAGGCTTTATAAGACAGGTGACAATAGACTTTTATGATGATTAGTAGTTCATCAAGAGGAAAAAGATTAGGAGGGATCAGAAGAACAGCATGGCAAAAGTGATAGTAACATGACAGCACATGGATTGCTTTTGGGTGGAGGTGCATGACTGTGGCTTGAACCAAGAAATTTGGGTTGAGATGGTTGTTAATAGCAGAAGATTAACCCGAAAATGAATTGAAGAATTGCTTACACCAAGCTAAAAACATTTGGTACTATATTCCAGAGGCAAATATGTTGTAGGCAATGTGAATGAGGAATAATCCCCTATCTTTCAGAAATTTAAAGTGGAAATTGGAAGGGATAGAAACAAGCAGACTTAAAGTTAAGACAGATTGTGAAGAGAAGTCTAAACTGGTGCTTCTCAAACTGTAATGTGTACAAGACTGGCCTGGAGACCTTGAAAGAATGCAGATTCTGACTTGGTGTGTCTGGGGAGACCTAGGCTGCTGGCCTTCAGACCATGCTTTGCGCAGTGAGGGGTCACGGTCTGAGAGGACTGACGAGAGGTCAGTCCTGGCATGAATGGTCTAGGGTGGGCTAACTGGGAGCTGCCTCTAAGTGGACCAGTAGGCCTTCCTGAACTACTTGGGAGGTGGAGCTGGATTAGCAGGAAGAATAGACAGAGAGGTGAGGGACCAGCCAAGATGATGGTGTAGAAATATCTTGAGCTCACCTCCTATTACGAGCACACCACAATCACTACTATCTGTGAGACAACCATTGGTGAAAAAGGCTGGAACCTACCAGAAAAGATCTTCTATAACTAAAGACATAAAGAAGGAACCTAAATGAGACAAGTAGGAGGGGTGGACTTGCAATATAATCAAATCCCATATCCCTGGGTAGGCAACCCACAAACTGGAGAATAGTTATATTGCAGAGGTTCTCCCATAGGAGTGAGAGTTCTGAGCCCCACATCAGGCTCCCCAGCCTGGGGGTCCTGCACTGGGAAAATGAGACCCAAGAGCATTTGGCTTTGAATGCCAGTGGGGCTAATTTTGGGAACCCTACAGGAGTGGGGGAAATAGAGACTTCACTCTTAAAGGGTGCACACAAAAGCTCATACACACTGGTAGCCAGGGCAAAAGCAATAAGATGACAAGAGCCTGGGCCAGATCTACCTGTTGCTCTTGGAGAGTCTCCTGGAGAGGCAGGGGGTTGGCTGCTCCTCATGCTCTGTACATGGACACTGGTGTAAGCCATGTTAGGGAACATTCTATCACATGAACACTGCTGTTGGTGCTGCCATCTTGATTCATTAGTGCCAAGACCCAGCTCCACCCAACAACCTAGAGGCTCCAGTGTTGGGACACCTCAGGCCAAACAACTATTTGGGGAGGAACACAGCCCCACCCATCAGCAAACAGGCTGCCTAAAGACTTCCTGAGCCCATATCTGCTTCTAGACATGCCCCTAGACATGACCCTGCCCCCCAGAGGGCCAAACCTCGGCTCCACCCACCTATGGGCAAACACTGGCCTTTCCCTCCAGGAATCCAGCACTAGCCTCTAGACCAGCCTCACCCACCAGGGGGTAGATAGCAAATGCAAAAACTATGATCCTGCAGCCTTCAGACTCAGCCCACCCACAGCAGGCTAGACCTTACCCAGGAGTCAGCGGAACTCTGGCCCTGTCCATTAGTAGGCCAGTGCAAGTTTTGGGACACCTTGGACCCCATACCCAACTGTATCAGGAACCAGCCAAGCCCCACCAATGATCCAAAACAATCTCTGGGATCCCTAGGTCCTCCACCCAGAATCAAGGAATCAGCTCTGCCTGTCAGTAGTCAAGCACTTACCCCTGGCTTTACACTCCAGTGGGCAGGCAACAGCCCTGGAGTCCTCAGGACCCTGACTCCACTGAAAACGTCCCTAACCTGGGAAACAATCAGACAAGTCCAGGAAATGCAGAGATTCCCATACAGGATGAACCCAAAAAGGAACAAACCAAGACACACTGTAATCAAAATGACAAAAATTATAAAGAGAGAATATTAAAGGCAGCAAGGGAAAATCAACAAATAACAAGGGTTCTCCCATAAGGCTATAAGCCTACTTTTCAGTGGAAACTCTGCAGGCCAGAAGGGAGTGGCCCACATATTTAAAGTGGTAAAAGGGAAAAGCCTACAACCATGTTTGTATACTCTATTCCACAAGGCTTTTATTCAAATTTGAAAGAGAGATCAATGGCTTTACATACCAGAAAAAGCTAAAAGAATTCAGCACCACCAAACCAGCTTTACAACAAATGTTAAAGCAACTCCTCTGGGTGAAAAAGAAAATGGCATGATCAGAAGCAAGAATATTATGGGGCTTCCCTGGTGGTGCAGTGGTTGAGAATCTGCCTGGCAATGCAGGGGACACAGGTTCGAGCCCTGGTCTGGGAAGATACCACATGCCGTGGAGCAACTGGGTCCATGAGCCACAGCTACTGAGCCTGCATATCTGGAGGCTGTGCTCCACAACAAGAGAGGCCGTGACAGTGAGAGACCCATGCACCGCAATGAAGAGTGGCCCCCACTCACCGCAACTAGAGAAAGCCCTCGCACAGAAACAAAGACCCAACACAGCCAAAAATAAATAAATAAATAAAATTAAAAAGAATATTATGAAATGAAAGAGCTCACAAGTAAAGGCAAACATACAGTAAGAGTAGGAAATCATCCACACACAAAGTTAGTACGGAGGTTAAAAGACAAAGGTAGTAAAATCATTTATATCCACAGTAAGCAGTTAAGGGATACATAAAAATAATTAGATGTAAAATATAATATCAAAAACAGTAATCATGAGAGGAGGAGAGTACAAGTGCAGGGTTTTTAAAATACATTTTCAATTATGAGATCAGCAACTTAAATCACGTATATATATATAGACTGCTGTACAAAAACCTCATAGTAACACAAACCAAAAATCTATAATAGATACATATACACACACACAAAGGGAATTCAAACCTAACTAAAGTTAGTCATCAAATCACAAGAGAAAATAACAAAAGAAGAAGAAAGAGCAAAAATAACCCCTAGAAAAACAAATCCAAAGAATTAACAAAATAACAATAAGGACATATGTATTGATAATTACCTTAAATGGAAATGGACTAAATGCTCCAACCAAAAGACATAAAGTGGCTGAATGGATAGAAAAAATAAGACCCACATATGTAGTGCCTACAAGAGACTCACTTCAGATCTAGAGACACATACAGACTGAAAGTGAGGGGATGGAAAACTATTCCATGAAAATGGAAATCAAAAGAATGCTGGAGTAACAATACTCATATCAGACAAAATCAACTTTGAAATAAAGACAGTTACAAGAGATGAAGAAGGATATTGCTTATTGATCAAGGGGTCAATCCACATGAAGAAGATATAGCAATTGTAAATATATATGCACCTAACATAGGAATATCTAAATATATAAGGCAAATATTAACAGACATAAAAGTAGAAATTGACAGTAACATAATAATAGTAGACGGCTTCTTTAACTTGTCACTTACATCAATGGACAGATCATTCAGACAAAATCCACAAGGAAACAACGGCCTTAATGATACATTAGATCAGATGACCTTCATAGATATATATAGAACATTTCATCCAAAAGATGCAGAATACACATTCTTTTCAAGTGCATATGGAACATTCTCCAGGATAGCTTACATGCTAGGCCACAAAACAGTCCTCAGTAAACTAAAAAAACTGAAATTGTATCAAATGTCTTTTCCAAAAACAATGCTATGAGAGTAGAAATTACAAGAAAAAAACTTCAAAAAATACAAACATGTAGAGGCCAATCAGTATGCTACTAAATAACCAATGGATTACTGAAGAAATCAAGGAAGAAATAAAAAAAATACATAGAGACAAATGACAATGAAAACACGATGAACAAAAACCTGAGATGCAGCAAAAGCATTTCTAAGAGGGAAGTTTATAGCAATACAAGAAAAATCTCAAATAAACAACCTAACCTTACACGTAGAGCAACTAGAGAAAGAAGAACAAACGAGACCTAAAGTTAGTAGAAGGAAAAAAATAATAAAAATCAGAGCAGAAATAAATCACATAAAGTCTTAAAGAAATAGAAAAGATCAATGAAACTAAAAGTTTGTTCTTTGAAAAGATAAAATTGATAAACCTTTCACCAGACTCATCAAGAAAAAAAAGGGAGAGGACCCAAATCAATAAAATCAGAAACGAAATAGAAGTTACAACCAACACCACAGAAATACAAAATATCATGAGACCACTATGAACAACTATATGTCAATAAAATGGACAACCTAGAAGAAATAGACAAATTCTTAGAAAGGTTTCATCTTCCAAGACTGAACCAGGAAGAAATAGAAAATATGAACACACCAATTACCAGTAATAAAATTGAATCAGTTATTAAAAAATTCCCAAAAAACAAAAGTCTAGGACCAGATGGCTTCATAGAGAAGTGTTAACACTTATCCTTCTGAAACTATTCTAAAAAAATTTCAGAGGAAGGAACACTTCCAAAGGCATTCTATGAGGCCACCATTACCTGGATACAAAAACCAGACAAAGATATCCAAAAAAAAAGAGAATAAATTACAGGCCAATATCACTGATAAACATAGATGAAAAATCCTCTCTAAAATAATAGCAAACCAAAGCCAACAATACATTAAGAGGATCATACATCACTATCAACTGGGATTTATCCCAGAGATGCAAGGAGTTTTAAATATCTGCAAATAAATCAATTAGATACACCACATTAACAAATTGAAGAGTAAAAACCATATGATCATCTCAGTAGAAGCAGAAAAAGCTTTTGATAAAATTCAACATCCATTTATGATAAAAACTCTCAAGAAACTGAGAAAACAGGGAACCTACCTTAACATAACAAAGGCCATATTTGAGAAAACTACAACTAACATCATACTCAGTGGTGAAAAGCTGAAAGCATTTCCTCTAAGATCAGGAACAAGACAAGGATGTCCATTCTTACTACTTTTATTCAACATAGTTTTGGAAGTCCTTGCCCCAGCAGTTAGAGAAGAAAATGAAATGAAAAGAATAAAATTTGGAAAGGAAGGAGTAAAAGTGTTACTACTTGTAGGTAACATGATACTATACATAGAAGCTCCTATAGACACCACCAGAAAACTATTAAACTCATCAATGAATTTGGTGCATTTGCAGGATACAAACTTAATATACAGAAATTTGTTGCCTTTCTCTACACTAACAACAAAGTACCAGAAAGAAAAACTCAGGAAACAATCCTGTTTACCATCTCATCAAAAAGAATAAAATACATAGGAATTAAACCTACCTAAGGCAGCAAAAGGCCTGTACTCTAAAAACTTTAAGGCACTGAAGAAGTTGAAGACAACACAGATGGAAAGATATACTATGTTCTTGGATTGGAAGAAACAATATTGTAAAAATGACCATACTACCCAAGGCAATCTACAGATTCAATGCAATCCTTATCAAATTACTGATGGCATTTTTCACAGAACTAGAACAAATAATTTTAAAATTTGTATGGAAACACAAAAAGCCCCGAATAGCCAAAGCAATCTTGAGAAAGAAAACAGAGCTGGAGGATCTACACTCCCTGACTACAGACTGTACTACAAAGCTATGGTAATTAAAACTGGCACAAAAACAGACACATAGATGAATGGAACAGGATAGAGAGCCCGGAAATAAACTCACACACTTATGGTCAATTAATCTATGATAAAGGTGGCAAGAATATACAATGGAGAAAAGACAGTCTCTTGAATAAGTGGTGCTGGGAAAACTGGATAGCTACATGTAAAAGAATGAAATTAGAACATTCCCTAACATCATATACAAAAATAAACTCAAAATGGATTAAAGACCTAAATGTAAGACCAGCTACTGTAAAACTCCTGGAAGAAAACATAGGCAGAACATTCTTTGACAAAAATCACACCAGTATTTTTTTGGATCTGTCTCCTAGAGTAAAGGAAATAAAAACAACAAAAAATAAACAAATGGGACCTAATTAAACTTAAAAGCTTTTGCAGAGCAAAGGAAACCACTGACAAAATGAAAGACATCCTACTGAATGGGAGAAAATCTTTGGAATGTATGACTGATAAGGGATTAATAGCCAACATATATAAACAGCTCATACAAGTCAACATCAAAAACAAACAAACAAACAAACACAAAAACTTGATTAAAAAATAGGAAGAAGAATTGTATAAATGTTTTTCCAAAGAGGAAATGCAAATGGCCAACAGGCATATGAAAAGATGCTCAACATTGCTAATCTTCAGGGAAATGCAAATCAAAACCACAATGAAGTATCACCTCACACCTGTCAGAATTGCTATCATCAAAAAGACCACATATAACAAATGTTGGTGAGGATGTGGATAAAAGGGAACACTTGTACTTTTTTGGTGGGGACATAAATTGGTGCAGCCACTGTGGAAAACAGTATGGAGGTTGCTCAAAAAACTAAAATTAGAACTGCCTTGCAACCCAACAATTCCACTCCTGAGAATATATGTGAAAGAAACAAAAACACTAATTTGAAAAGATACATGTACCCCAATGTTCATAACAGCATTATTTACAATTGCCAAGATGTGGAAGCAACCTAAGTGACTGTCGACAGATGAATGTATAAAGAAGATCTGGTATATATATATACATATATATATATACAATAGAATACTACTCAGCCATAAAAAAGAACAAAATTTTGCCATTTGCCACAACATGGATGGACTAGGAGGGCATTATGCCAAGTGAAATGTCAGACAGAGGAAGACAAATACTGTATGATACCATTTATATGTGTAATCTAAAAAATAAAAGATAGTGAATATAATAGAAAAGAAGCAGACTCACAGATATAGAGAACAAACTAGTAGTTACAAGTGGGGAGAGCAGGGGAGAGGCAATATAGGGGTGGGGGAGTGGGAAGTACAAATTATTTGGTGTAAGATAGGTTCAAGGATGTTTTGTACAACACGGGGAATATAACCAATATTTTGTAATAACTGTAAGTGGAAAGTAACCTTTAAAAATTGTGTATAAAAAAGGAATAGACACAGAGGCAAGCAGGGAACATTACAAGAGAAATTAATTTGGAAAAAAATTTCATGGTGAGAGCAGTTCCATATAAGTAAAGATCCACAATAATTTTGCCTGTCTTAAAATAATATGGTGAAGATTAATAATTTTTTTTCCCAAAATACATGAGTGTTCTGTGGGATAGGGTGATGTTTACATGTTGTACTTTCCCAAATGACAAACTGTTACTAATCTTATTCCATATGACCAATGTTTTGAAATTAAGCTTTGATCTGCTTTTAGTTGATAGAGGTTTTCTCATCCTTTGAACTCCAGAGTCTTCCCATGACCCTGCATGCTCAGATGGCTCTCCACCACTAATGTCTCCTCCTCTTCACCTATCAAAATAAATATTTTAGTATTTTGCATTTTATTCCAATTCGTCGATTCCCCTGTTGACATAGCAGATATCCTGAAATGGTCGGCCCTCACCCTGTCTAGGAAAATTCCCCCACAAGTGCTGTGAATTCCATCTATCTTCCCCTCTTTCAGGATTTAGTTTCTTTGGTTACCTCATCCTCTTCTTGTTTCTTAAATCTCTCTCTTCATAGAGAGTCTTTGCCATCTCAATTTAAACATGTTTAAATATCTTTATTCAGTAAAAATCTCTTAGCCTGTGTTCCCATCTAGCTACTGCCCTCTTGTCTTTCCTTTACACTATATTTGACACTTTTTCACCTGACATGCATTCACTAACCCACTGAAATTTGATTTATATCCCCTCCCCCAAATGGCTTAACTGAAATGACTCTTGCCAAGTCACTGATAAACAGCTAAGTGACATGGGCACTTAAATACCTTTTTACTCAACATGCGGTTCATTTTCATGCCAAAGTTTCCTTTCTCTCTCATCAGAGGCTCCTTTATCAGGCTCCTGTGAGAACACTTTCTTCTGTTCTTTTCTGAATTTGATGGAAGTTCCTCCTCAGACTTAAATTTTTTCCACTTAGTCTTTAAAATTTGGTTTTCCCAAGTATAAAGCGTGTGGGTATTATATCTATTTCAGGATTCTTAGGAATAACAAGGGTTGTAGTAACATAACTGTATGCTACTGACATAGTTTGGATTCAATAACTAGTAGCTAGAAGAGGAAGTATAGTTGTTAGAACTTTAGACTTTGGACTCAGAATTCCTCCTCTGCTACTTTTCAGCTTGTGGCTTTAGGAAAATTCCTCAACCTGTGTTCCTTTATATCCTCATCTGTAAGATGGAGATCACAGTAGGACCTGCTTCATAGTGTGAGGACTCAGTGATGTAGTATGCTCAAAGTACTTAGTACAGTGCCTGGTAGATAATAAGTTCTCAATTATTATTAACTTTAATAAAATAGCTTATTTTTTTACTCATTTGGCCATAAAATATCCCTAAACCAGCTTTAACTTTCCATTTGTCATTCAGCGACCTCAACCCTTCTCAACATTGAAATTTTTTTTTTAATTTTCCATTTTTTTTCTTTGAGTAGCTTTAATTTATCTTTTAAAAAGGATTTAAATAATGTGAACACATTTGCTCCTGGCAGTTTCTAATTCATTTGCTCAAGATCTCTTCCGCTGAGTGAAGGACATCCCTTCATACTGCTTAACTTTGAAAGAAGCCAGGTCTACTCTCATTTTTGGAATTTTTGAAACCACTCAAGAGGAGCATAGGATGGTGTAAAGGCACTGAGACTGGGAACCAGAAGCCCAAGGTTCACATCCTTGCTCCCCCACCAACTCATCTTATGACTTTGGTCAATGCCTACCCTTCTGGACTTTAGTTTCTACAACTGAAAAATGAAAATATCTGCTTCAAATATAAAGCACATAGAGAAAACATCCAAAATTATGAATTGTGAAAATTTGTAAGATACCAAATTAAGAAGCACTCTACAAATATGTGATTTACCTAGAACTGCTTTATTTATAATATTCTTTGGCATCTTGATGATCTAAATTTTGGTTATTGTCACAAAATAAGTTTATAGGCTTTATGGCTCATTTAACTGTGCTGCTGTAGCTTCCTGTCCTCTTTTAATCTGGGCTCCTGTTCCTAAGGAGCCACTAGTGCTCTGCTCCAATGGTTTTGAGTATTTTAATCTTAAGGTTTCAAAACTTTTCAAATAATGATTCTTCTCTTCTATCTTATTGGCACATTGGAAGAAAAATCAAAACAAATACTAACTGTCCTTAGAGACACATAACTAAAAAAAAAAAAAAAAAAGCCCCAAACCCAAAACAATAACCAAAACCATAGCTATTAGCTAAAAACGTTGCCTCTTGAAAACAAAATCATGTCCCTTCTTGGTTCCAGAAAAATACTTTAAAATTGGAAGAGAAAAATAAGACATGAAAAATAAGATAGGCTGATTGATGCAAATACATTTTTCGTGAAAACATTCTCTCTAAGGGGACGATATTGGTTGATGAGCTTCCACCTGGTATCTAAGCCAACCGTAATTACATTGGCACTAAGGATATGATCACAGTTGATTCAAATTTAGATTGTACGTGACTGTGCCACTTTTTTTGTGTGTTATGTGTAATCAACTGAATGAACAGAATATGAAATACACTTAACACATGCAGTTTAACCAGGAGGATGATGATTCTGCCAGCACTAAGATTTATCTCTGATGGGTTTTCAGTCAGCTAAACTGGGAATCTTATAATTTTCTACCAATTTAGACTAAATTTTCTCCAATGGAAAGTGCACTGGTGGTGGGTGGGTGGAGCTCCTCTATTAACTTAGCACCCACAGTTTGCCAGTGTGGAATTTATGCATTTTTATTTCATGTTCAGGGTTTTTTCTGATGCAAGAATAATGTCATGATCTTTAAACGGGTCATAGTTTTCTTCCATATTTTCCTTAGCTTGTAACTTACCAAAATATTGGGATGTTTTGCAAAGATCATTAAATGTAATTTTTTTGGTTTTAGTCACATATTTCTAGTGTCTTGTTTGCAGAAAATCTTACTTGCTCTTTCTCCAGCTGGAAGTGATCTCTCATATATTTTTATTTTTGGAGCTCTTTTATGACATGTTTCACTTTGTTTTAGTTTATAGATACCTATATGTGTTCTATTTGTCCCATTATAATGTAAAACGTCCTTGAGAAAAGATGCTATATACACACTGTATTTCCAATATCTCGAATAGATGAGGTGCTTAAAAGACAAAGTACATAAATCAATAAAAAAAACCTACGTTGAATAACAACAACAAAAAATTTATAGTCCCTGAGAGTAGACAGAAAGATCTAGTGGAAAATGTCTCTTGGCTTGAGTAAAAAAACAAGCACTGCAGTTTTCTGGTTACTAAGGAGTTTAGGAGTTGGTGTGACCTTAGGCAACATTCTTATTCTGTTATTTATCTATAAAATGGAAATATTTTATGTCAACCTCACAGAACCAATGAGAAGCTCTAAGTTAGGAAATATGTGTAAGGGTGTTTTTGAACTCCAAAGTGCTATATAAGTGTTAGAAATCAAACCATATGTGAAGGGGAATCTGGAGCTTTTGCGAATTCCCACATTTAACTGGGTTTGAAGTCCTTAGGAGACATTTATGAGCCATACATTAAGTACCCGGAAGAATGCCTCCTTATAGTAGGCACTCAGTACATACTTGATGAACTGAATTATTGATAACTTCAACTATCAAAGGGTTCCCTTAGAGAGTCAAGGGAATTGTGCTCTGAGTTGGCACACAAGAATTAGAAACTGGCAGCTAGCATGTGACTTTGTGTGCACATGTCACACATGGATTTTAGATTTGTGCTCAGATTATAATTCCACAGGGCTTTGGATCCATTCCAGAGAGCTGTTTAAAAGAATTGTGTAGGATTTTACCTAGAGGGCTCAACAGGGACTATTTCTTGAATTGATCAACAGAAATGTGCTCAGAAATTACCCTTGAGCCATCCAGCTACTGGAAATCTAAAAGCTGTCCCAGAGGCAAGAAATACGTAAAATTTAGAGTGGTTAAGGCAAGTAGATGCTGAAGGCAGATTTCATTAGTGGTTGCTGCCAAATGGAGTCATAGCAGTTGCTAAGAACTATACCTTATTTAATTTATTCAAAAACTATTTATTGAATCCCTACTCTGGGCCAACCACTGTGTCAGACATGGGGATTTAGGTGAGGGCAAGAAGGATGAAAATTTCTGCCATCATGAATAAAACACCTTAGGATAGCTGTTGGAAGGTACTGTCACCAGAAGCTGGGGTTAGTAGATAACTCACTAACGGCAGCAGCTGTGTCTCTGGGATCCATGAATGGCACACACTGACAGGAACACCTATGGAGGGAAACCAGAGGTTTCTCTACTATCTCAGTGTGAAACATCCTGACATGCAAGGAGATCGATTTTTAAAAATAAACTTTTATTTTCCTAAAAAGAAAAATTATATCTTGATTCCCATATCAACTTACATTGATTAATTATTCACATCTGTGTGCAGTTTTCCTCTCTTACATTACTTATCACTTTCGAGCTTATATTACAGTTAACTTTTCTTAAAGGGAGTATAGACTAGAATTAAGCAAAATTGTCATAATTGCTGGAAAATCTATATATAAAGGTCCCCATGCTGTAAGAGAAGTCTAAAATAGTTTTTTAAAAGTTGAGTGACTCAGTAACATTCTCTTCCCATGGCCTCTTGACATATTATTTTGACCTATGGTGAACTCCCTTGTACTTTTAGACATCATTATTTAGTATTCATTATGGTACCTTGAAACGATGCCAAAAAATTGAAGACAGCATGAAAATATTTATGGGATGGAAGTGCATTCTATAGACTCTTGAGTATCACTCCAAAAAGTTGAATGTGTTTGGACAAAATAAGAGAATTGAGATTAATTAAATAAAAAATAAAATATTTTTCTTTAAAAGATTTACCATTCAGAATGTTTGCCTACATGCTAGATGTATTGGTTAGAGCTTCAGATTAAGAGCATGGACTTTGAGGTAAGCCTGCTTGGATTTCTACATTTATTATTTATGTGATCTTGGGAAGTTGCTTATGACTACTCTACAGATGAAGAAACTGAGGTTCAGAGAGATCGTTTTTGGTATGTACCTTATAGGTTGTTAGAAGAATAAAATAATGATATTAAAGCACTTAGCATAGTGCCTACATCCTAATAAACATATATAGCTGTTCAATGATGGAGATATTATTATTCCTAGTCATTTACATCTAAGCATATTTTGGTTAATTCCCTGCCAGATACTGATTTCATTACCATACTATACCATTTTAATGATTATGAACAAGGGTGTTTTAAAATGTAAATATTTTTAACTGTTTAAAATCTTTTTTATGGCTTATTTAAAGGGTTTCTGATTCAAACAGAGATCTACTATCTGCTAAATATTTTTACAGATTTTTGAAGGAAAAAGACAAAACTGCTGTTAACCTTGCAAGAGCCATTTCTATTAATGACATTTAGTAATCCAATTTGACTATTAATCTTAACTTCCATATAAACTTGGAAATGTAAATTCTTATATATAATATATCAATCAGCTTTCACTGAGGGTTCCCTGTGTGCCAAACTGTTATGTACATAGCAGGGAGATGCTTAATTTAGCTGCAGAGGTTAAAGTTGGCCCCAAGTTCAAAATGAGTTGGTGGGTCTAGGATAGAGAGAGATAGAAGTTCTTCCTTCAATTCAATGACACCTTAAAAGTAAGAATAATATATGAAGACATCTATTTGATGTGTCAGTTATCATACTTCTATTTGCAAGTGACAGAAAAATCAACACTCACTGGCTAAAGCCAAATTAAAAACAAAACCACAATAACAAAAAGGAAATTTATTGGCTCACCCAGCTGAAGGTAATATATTCAGGTGCAACATAATTCAAAGACTCACACTATGTAATTGAAAACCTGTTTCTCTACATCTCTCATTTCTGCTTTCCAACTTATTCTGTTCCACAGACCATAAAGAAGGCTACAAAATAGCCACCAGTAGCTCATACCCATTTCCTCCCATGTATAAGTTGGTAGAAAAGGGGGACTCTTCCCAGTATTCTTGGATTAATATGGATCACATATCTATCCCAAAGTCAGTTACTGTGGATGGGGGGATTCAATAGGCTGAGAGCTAGTCCTGGGTTATTTATGCTACCCCTGAGACAAGGGTCCTTCCCAAGAGCCATACAAGGTGAAATGAGGTAGAAGAGGCACATGGAAGAAAAGTATGTGTATTCTTGCTAGAATAAGGAGAATATATGATCAGAGGGCAAAACAACACATGTCCATCATATGGGAAGTATTTAAATTGAGCATGAACCTATCATAGATATTGTAGACTCTACAATGTAAATTATGCCCTGAATGGGAACTTGAATTAGATGGCTATAAATACCCTTTTCAACTCTAAAATATGTTTGATATTTGTGATTTCATGAGATGGTGTTCCTAAATTGATATCTGTAAGAAGAACAGAAAATAATCACTTAAACTGATAGCAAGATTGTAGCAGATATGATAATCTGTTCTAAAGTTTATCAAATCATACTACAAACATGACTGGGAGATTATTTTTTATCAGACTTTTCCCGTTAAAAAATAACAAAAACACCAGACGCTTGTTTATCATAAGAAGTCAGTTATGATAGTTATATTAGTTTTTGGCAAATCATAGCTTCTCCGTGAGACATACTACAATAGTGTTGAAGATGAATTGCCATAACTCTTTACTCGAGGATCTTTGAATATGTATTTAATTTTGGAGAGAATAAAATAATAATAGGTAACATTTGAGTACCTCCAATATGGTAGCCACTGCCCTAAGAGGTTCACATATGTTACTCAGTGAATTCTATCCCCAACCCTATGAATAGAGTAATATGATTATTTCCATATCAGAGATGAGAAAGCTGAGGGATAGAGAGATTAAGTAACAAGTAATATGGCTTATAAATTATATAATATATATGTATATACATATAAACCTATTTATAATACTATTTTATATTATAGTAGTTCAGATTGTCCAAGAATAAAAAGATCGAATTATGATTTAATCAAGATTAATGAATACATTAATATTTTGTGTTATTTTATTAATCTTGCATTTATTAATATAATAATACATTAATATATATTGTTATTTTTCAAAACTTAATTTTGACAACAAGAAGTTTACTTATTTTGCATTAAACAGTTTCTTACCAAGAATGCCACAACATATTTTATAGTGTTCAGTGACTCATTTATAAGTAATTTTGAGAAAACATTTAGCAAATCAGTTCCTGAATTTACAAAACTATGCTGAATAACAGATGACAGAGTATTTTTGACTGTGGGATATAAATGACGTAGAGATCAAATAAGCTTGAAAATAATTGTCTTGTTCCTTTTCTGCACTGCATTATCTTTTGTTTTTTCAATCTATACTTTTTATTTTAACTTTTTATTTTATATTGTAGTATAGTTGATTAACGATGCTGTATTAGTTTCAGGTGTATGACAAAGTGATTCAGTTATACATATACATGTATCTGTTCTTTTTCAAATTCTTTTCCCAGTTAGGTTGTTAAGGAATATTGAGGAGAGTTCCCTGCACTAGACAGTAGGTCCTTGTTGGTTATCTATTTTAAATATAGCAGTGTGAACATGTCAATCCCAAATTCCCTAACTATCCCTTCCCCCATCCTTCCCCCCCGACAACCATAAGTCCATTCTGTAAGTCTGTGAGCGTGCTTCTGTTTTGCAAATAAGTTTATTTGTATCATTTTTTTTAGTTTCTGCACATAAGTGATATTATACGATATTTCTCTTTCTCTGTCTGATTTACTTCATTCAGTATGATAGTCTCTATGTTTATTCATGATGCTGCAAATGGCATTATTTCATTCTTTTAAATGGCTGAGTAATATTCCATCATATATATGTATTGCATTCTTCTGTAGATGGACATTTAGGTTGCTTCCACATCTTGGTTCTTGTAAACAGTGCTGCAATGAACATTGGGGTGCATGGACCATGTTTTTACCCGGGTATATGTCCAGGAGTGGGATTGCAGGATCATATGGTAGCTCTATTTTTAATTTCTTAAGGAACCTCCATACTGTTCTCCATAGTGTCTGCACCAATTTACATTTCCACCAACAGTGTAAGAGGGTTCCCTTCTCTCCACACCCTCTCCAGCATTTATTGTGTGTGGATTTTTTGATGACAGCCATTCTGACTGGTGTGAGGTGATATCACATTGCAGCTTTGATTTGCATTTTATGGTACTGGCACAAAAATATAACTATAGATCAATGGATACTGATAGAAAGCCCAGAAATAAACCCATGCACCTATGGTCAACTAATCTATGACAAAGGAGGCAAGACTTTAGAATGGAAGAAAGACTCTCTCTTCAATAAATGGTGTTGGGAAACTTGGACAGATACATGGGAAAAAATGCAATTAGAACATTCCTTAACAACGTACATAATAATAAACTCGAAATGGATTAAAGACCTAAATGTGAGACCGGGCACTTCAATCTATTCTTTATATTCATTCCTTTCATTTTGATTTCATAATTTTTTTATACATACTTATTGGAGTATAATTACTTCACAATGCTGTGTTAGTTTCTGCTGTATAACAAAGTGAATCAGTCATATGCATACATATATACCCATATCCCCTCCCTCTGGAGCCTCCCTCCCACACACACTATCCCACCCCTCTAGGTCGTCGCAAAGCACAGAGCTGATCTCCCTGTGCTATGCTGCTGCCTCCCACTAGCTATCTATTTCACATATGGTAGTGTATATATGTAGATGCTACTCTCACTTCACTCCAGCTTCCCCCTCCCCCGCCGTGTCCTCAAGTCCATTCTCTATGTCTGTGTCTTTATACCTGCCCTGCCCGGTACCATTTTTTTTTTTTAATTCCATATATATGCGTCAGCATACAGTATTTGTTTTTCTCTTTCTGTCTTACTTCACTCTGTATGACAGACTCTAGGTCCATCCACCTCACTATAAATAACTCAATTTCATTTCTTATTATGGTTGAGTATTATTCCACTGTATATATCTGTTACATCTTCTTTATCCATTCATCTGTCGATGGACATTTAGGTTGCTTCCATGTCCTGGCTATTGTAAATAATGCTGCAATGAACATTTTGGTACATGTCTCTTTTTGAATTATGATTTTCTCAGGGTATATGCCCAGTAGTGGGATTGCTGGGTCATATGGTAGTTCCATTTTCAGTTTTTTAAGGAACCTCCATACTGTTCTCCATAGTGGCTGTTTCAATTTACATTACCACCAACAGTACAACATTGTTCCCTTTTCTCCACACCCTCTCCAGCATTTATTGTTTCTAGATTTTTTGATGATGGCCATTCTGACTGGTGTGAGGTGATACCTCATTGTAGTTTTGATTTGCATTTCTGTAATTATTAGTGATGTTGAACATTCTTTCATGTGTTTGTTGGCAATCTGTATATCTTCTTTGGAGAAATGACTATTTAGGTCTTCTGTCCATTTTTGGTTTGGGTTGTTTGTTTTTTTGATATTGAGCTGCATGAGTTGCTTATAAACTTTGGAGATTAATCCTCTGTCAGTTGCTTCATTTGCAAATATTTTGTCCCACTCTGAGGGTTGTCTTTTCATCTTGTCTATGGTTTCCTTTGCTATGCAAACTATTAAGTTTCATTAGGTCCCATTTGTTTATTTTTGTTTTTATTTCCATTACTCTGGGAGGTGAGTTGAAAAAGATCTTGCTGTGATTCATGTCAAAGAGTGTTCTGCCTATGTTTTCCTCTAAGGGTTTTATACTGTCTTGCCTTACGTTTAGGTCTTTAATCCACTTTGAGTTTATTTTTGTGTATGGTGTTAATGAGTGTTCTAATTTCATTCTTTTACATGTAGCTGTCCAGGTTTCCCAGCACCACTTATTGAAGAGACTGTCTTTTCTCCATTGTATATCCTTGCCTCCTTTGTTGTAAATTAGGTGACATTATGTGCATGGGTTTATCTCTGGGCTTTCCATCCTGTACCATTGGTCTATATTTCTGTTTTTGTGCCAGTACCATACTGTTTGATTACTGTAGCTTTGTAGTATAGTCTGAAGTTGGTGAGTCTTTTATAATATCAGTATGTTGAAAGACTTTGAGATTTATTGAAACCAAAATCAGAGAGCACACACAGACTTTGACCAAGTTGTGAAGCCCCAAATGTTATGTCCTAACATTTTGAATGGATAAGCCCAGTAAAAACATTGAACCTATTACTATTGCCAATTTTCCAACATGTACACCAATAAATAATTTGAAAAAAGATCCTTATATTGGCATGTAAGTAGATTGCAAGGATGGGAGTCTGGAACTGGACTATTTACCAGCTGTATGGCAAAGTGGATACTATCACTAGAGGTAAATACACTGTTGATACTTCTTGGTATGTGCTAGCTATTCAGTTGCTAAGACTTTTATCCATGGTATTCTGGAACCCATTCTAGAATAAAAGTCTTAGCAATTGAGAGGTATGGGAGAAATAGTAACTAGAAGGAGAGTGGAAATGTGTGGCTCTTAATAAGCACCAGTGATTGATTGATAAAAGAAAATGATTAGTCAGACCTATTAATCGACAATTTAAAGAAAATAATGAGAGTCAGAGGGCCTCCAAGACATCATTTAAATAAATTCTTTTCTCCTGCAGTTGGAGGAGAAACACAGGTGAAGATCAGGTACAGAGTGGAAGAGCATCACAGAAAGTTGAATTCTCAGCTTAGACAAGTCTTCTACACCAAGGTTAGCCCTGCCAAGGAAGAAGTGGGATCTTGAAAATTGGAATGAGGGTGTTTAGATAGAGGCACTCGAGACCCTTGAAACTTTAGACTCCTCCAAACCTTCTGGGTCTGCAGAAGAGGCCTACTGCCCATTGTTGGGATATAGAAGGTTCCTTCCCCTTGCTTGAAGACACTCAAGTAAGGCAATTCCTTTTAAGACAATGCTTTCTCTAATTAGGCTCTGCCTCCATCTCCTTTCCTGGCCACTTCAATATTTAATTGAGGTCAAATATTTGCATAATCCAACTGGAAAGTATTGACCTACCAGGGGAAGATAAATTACATATGTCAAGGATACAGAACCTGTCTTACATGTACTGCCAAGAAATAGAAGAGTATGACTGAGAGGAAATCTTGAGGGTCCTAGATCAAGGGGATGGAATATAAAGCTGGATTAGGGAAAATTTGTCAGCATGCAGAATTTTCCTATGACATTCTGTGGACATAAGAGATAATGCTTATAAACAGCTGGCATTTCTATTTGAAAGCTTAGAGAAAAATATTCCTCATTAAATACAGCAGAGATGCTATCGATACAACTTTCTTCTTCCAACAAATGAGAAAAGTGGGAATGCTAGAGTGTGTCTTTTATACAAGAAGAGAAAAGTCACTAGATTCCCATGCTCCTTAGTATACTTCATTTACCAAGGCAATAAAGACTATAGCACAGGGGGTAAAAAAAAAAGAAGGCACAATCTGTTGACAGGACATATATTAAGTTAACCTTAAAACTGCATTCCAATATACATTAGGTGTAGACAAATACTGTTTGGTTCCACTTACATGAGATACCTAGGATAGTCAAATTCATAGAGTCAGGAAGTACACTGGTAGATGCCAGGGGCCAGGGGGGTGTGGATGTGGGGGAGGGGAATGGGGAGTTAGTGTTTAATTGGGACATAGTTTCAGTACAGGAAAGTGAAAAATTCGGGAGATGGATGATGGTGAGATTTGCATAGCAATGTGAATGTACTTAGTGCCACTGAACTGTACAGTTAAATATGGTTAAAATAGTATATTTTATATTATGTGACTTTCACCACAATAAAAAAAAAACATTAAAAAACAAGAAAAGGATACAATGCTAGGGGAGCACCGGTATCACTGAGAGCTCAGACATGCTGTCAGAACTTGTACCCCTAGTAGTGCTGTGGATTATAGGATCCTGGAATAGCTGAGGCCAGGTGGCAACATTTTACCATCAAAGGCAAGGCAAAAAGGTGTGCTAGACACTATCATGCTTCACTTAGATGTCCTCTTTTTCAGGCATAAGTTTCCCCAGTTGCTGAGAATATTGGTTAGTATTGGCACATAGCTGTGTCCCTTGGTCTCAGGGAACTGTATGGTTCAAGGTTAAACTACTTTGCCCAGCAGACAAGATTCTGCCAATGATTGGCTGATAGGAGGGCATCTAAAAGTCTGGCCCTTTTGACTCTGTTTGGGACAATTCTGAGGAGTCCTTCCTGCTTCAGAACAACCTGTTGGATTGGTTTAAGTCTCATTTGCAACTTCACTGATGGCTGGACTACCATAAACCTAACCAGGTAAGATACCTATAGAAGTTGCTACACTGCTTGTGGTATCTTTGCTAGAACAGATTAACATTGCTCTGCCTACATGGTATGTGACTATTGATTTGGTAAATGCATTCTTTTATTTATCCATTATGAAGGAAGATCAGAAACAGATTGTACTCATAAGGGAAGGTCAACAGTACACTTTCAAAATCTTACTTCAAGGCTCTATTAATTCTACTATTTGTCATATTTTAGTCCAAAGGGACCTCAATTATATGGAAATTCTGCAGAAGACCATTGTTCCCTTATATTGATTACATTATTTTAATGGGATATGATGAACAAGAACTGGCAAATATTCTGGATGCTTTGGTGAAGCATTTGTGCTCCAGAATGTAGGAGAAAAACCCTACAAAAATTCAGGGAAATACCACATTATTGAAGTGTTTAGGGGTTTATGGGTATACCTTTGTATCCCTTCCAGAATATGGCACAATTATTCCATCTTGTACTTTCTACACTTAAGGAAGAAGCAGAAATGTTGGTAGGCTCTTTGGGTTTTGTGGTCCACATAGTCTACACGGTTACTTTAATGCTCAACTTATATGGTGAAATGCTTCTCATTTTGAGAAGGACTCAGATCAAGATCGAGAAAGGACACTGCAGCACATCTAGTTTGCAATATAAGCAGTTCTGCTACTAGGGATATACAATTTAGCAGATCCTATATAATTTAGCAGATGCTAGAGTGGTAAAGAAAGATGCTGTTTGGAGTTTCTGGCAAGACCAAATAGGCGAAACACAGTACAGACTCATAAGGTTCTGGAGTAAGGACAAGCCTTATATAGTTTATAACTACTATACACCATTCAAACAGCCTTGGCATGTTACTGGGCCCTAAGAGAAACTGAGCATTTCACCATGGGGCCTAAGTGACCATGAATCTGAAAGTACCAATCATGATTTGAGTGCTGCCAGATACACCAAGTCATAAAGTTAGGTAAATGAGAATCTATTCATTGTATAATGGGAGTGGTACATGATAGGGCTTGTGCAGAAGGCACAAGTAAACTACATGAGTGTAGTTTACACTCATGAGTTGTAGTAAACTACAACCGGCCCAGATAGCCATCACATGACACTATTGTTGATGCTTCTTTTCAGCATAAATTTATATAAAAATGGTAGGGGGAGAGTTCCCTATGAACAGATGATGAAGGAAGAAAAGGGTAAACCCAATCACATTTAGGTTGGCTGAAAAGGGACAACTCATTCATTATAGTTCTCCTCGAGGTGGCTCTGAAAAGCAGTAGTGAGGTGAAATCTTCCTATTTGGCAGAGCTGTGTGTGGAGAGAAAATTGGCACAAGGCACGAGTATATATGTGTACGTGGGTGGTGGTGACTAGCTTAACAGTTTTTCCAGGGGCCTGAAAGGAACAAAATTGGAAAATGAAGGGCAAAGAATATTTGGGAAGAGAGATGGTAATGCACCTATGGAAGCAAACACAAAATGTGAGGATATTTTTGTTGTAATTTAATGACCACCAGAAAGTATACAATTCAGAAAACTAAACTACCAAGTGGAGGAAATGACTCAGAAGCTATCTACTAGTCTCTGTCCTTGGTCACTCAAATGCCTGTGCTCAGGCACTATCCAATGAGCTCAGGCACTGGAAAGATTTTAGTTACAGGGAAGTTCCCTTCAACCCCCTTGCACTGCACTCCCCCAGGTAGACCAAAACCAGTGATTAACTGACATGAAAATACAAAGGGGTACAGCTTCTTCTCCTTAACGTGAGACCAAATCTGTGTTGCTGTTTGCATTCCAGAGCTTCTCCATGGTATCAAACTAAAGCTAGCCTTCAGACAAGAACACATTCTTTCTCGGTTATTTTCTTCACCTTATCTTGCTTCTCTCATCCCACTTCTCCTGAGAATATTCCTTCAATAAATAATTTTAACAAGGATCCTGGTCTCAGGCTGATTTTAGGGACTCTGACCTAAGACAGGAGCCATCAGCATAATACTGGTATTTGGAGCCATGCGTGATAATGAGATCACCTAAGAAGGATGCAGAGTGAGAACAACTCTGGAGAATAACAATAGTTAAAGAATGGAAGGTGAGTTACAGAAGTCAATGAATTTAGACAAATATACCAAGCATTCTGTTGTGAAACTAAGCAGAGCCATAGGGTGGAGAGATTTGGGGTTGAAGTAAAGAGAGGGGTGTATGCCTGCACACGTGTGTGTGCATAAGGGTGCATGTAGGTATTTTAAGATGTCAGATTCTTGAGCATTCTATGTTTAGAGAAAATAACCAACAAAAGGGAGAAATTGACAATCATGGAAAAGAGGTGGAACCAGTGTCACTGAACACCTGTGTGATTCTCATAAAAGTGTATGTGATTAAAAACCACAAACTTGGAATAAAGGATGAATGGAAGCATATTTTATTTTTATATCTAGTAAAAGTTCTTTTAGTATAAAGCCTCAAGTACTCAAATGCAACCAAACGTTCTGAATAGATAGTAATGATAATTTTCAGTAAATTGGTGAAGAGGACCTTAAGAATAATAGGTTGCTGATTGCCTGACTTGTGCCATATTAAATATATTTCTTGTTGTTAGGTATCAGATGTGATAAACTATATAGCAAATGATGAATGCTATTTTAGTTTACCAGTTACTTAAAAGCAGACTGATAATATAATCAAATTGGAATGGATGAAGGCAACAAAAATATAGATATGGAAAAAGGAACTAAATGAGAATTTGAATGTTTTAAATTCAATTAACATAAAATCATAAGTAGGCTGTGTGGTAGGGGCTACTAAAAAGTTTAGACTATGAGCCCTGTCTCAATGATATTATAATTCTTATCATATACTTGAAATCCTTATTGAAAAGTCTAAAAGTTATTTATAGCAGCACAGGCCCATCATGTAAATTTTTCCACTTATTTTTCCATCTGCAATTGCCAACTGTCCACAAAGGTCATTCATCTTCTTTTCCATTTTCTCCTTGGTATTTTTCAAAGAGTCTGTCTTCTTAGCTCCAGGAACTCTCACCTATTTGCACATTTTCATCTGTTGGGTCAATTCAGGAAGTTTGCAAATTGGCAACTCTTCATCATACTCAGCTTATCTTCTCTGCTACCATAAATGCAAGAAGATATTTAACCCTGGATCCAAGGCCAAGGATGTCATGCTATCATCTAGTCTGAGATGTGACAAGAACTATTAACTTCATGAGGATCCCTTCTGTAATCTTTATACCCCAGGATGTCAATTCATTTTTGTTTTCTCCTTGACATTTCCATTATGTTTTATTTAGAGAAGCAAGTGTGAAGAGTTAAAAGGCATCTGGTTCTCAAGCTTCTGGAAATTGCTTGACCTGAAATGTCAAGTTTTGTACTTTGCTTTGTGGGCCAGCTGATTCAGACTCTGTCAGACCCCAGTGGGTTAGTCATTTTAAAGGTCACGTGCCATCCAGTGGGACTGTCCTGTCGGCTTTCCCCCTTTCCTGCTACCATCTCAATACAGAAGTCATTCAGTGTGGCCTGGATTGGAGATAACCTTTCCATGATAGTCAGGTCTTGTAACTGTTTTCCTTATTTACACTTTATAACAAAAATAATAATTGGTGAGTGTGAAATTTTGTAAAGATAACCCTTTTGCTACAGGTTCATCCAGAAGCCTTTTGTTGCTAAATGTTTTTACTCACTTTGTTACTACAAGGAACAGCTAATGCTCTGTCACTGACTCTGTGGTCCCTTTCTAAATCCCTTGGTTTCCAGAGGTCATTAGTAGTTATTTTCAGATAACTGTATGGATAAAAACCTTCCATGCATAAAAAAAATTTATGGGAGGTGCTACCTAATTGAAACCACAATGTCAGGAATTCTAGATTTTCAGAAAAACAGACACATTTTCAGAGTTACTCAAAATATTAATGTATGTTAAAACTTCAGTCTGATGAATCTAGGTAAATATGGCCACCAAATACCCAGGCAGAAGATGTAATAATTCAGAAAAACCCATTTGCCTTTTGCACTTTTCCCTCTGCCCTATCCTTACGCCTCTCTCTTTTCCTTGTCAGTTGTACTCTTGCTTTAATCAACTTATGTAGTCCCTGAATCAAATAAATGTTGTTCCTTCCTCATTGTCAGAGACCTAGAGTATAATGAAGGTGGGGAGCAGTATTATGTTCATAAATAACCACAGGACAACGTATTAAATGTTCTGAAAATAGTAAATATAAGGTGCTCTATATTGAGGATGAGACTATCAAAGAAGAGAAATTAAACTCAGACTGTGAGGAAGTAGGGGCAAAACTGAACTTGTGTTCCTCCGCATTCTCCTTCTGTATGGAAAATTCTGCTGCTCACATAGTCTTTCAAACTTCTTTTAGGCTTTCACCATGGAGGTCCAACCCATCAGCAAAGCTTGTAAATCTATCTCCTTAAGCACTGGCCTCTTCTCTCCATTTCTTCTCTCACTATTCGTGCAGCCCTGCTCTTAAGTTTTTAGAAGTCACAAAAATGCTTTCCAAAATCATGTTTCCTAAATCTAGAATGCCCTTCATCGATTGCTTGATTAGGTTTTCCTCCTCCAGTGAGAGTATTTGTTCTTGGAGGGCAGGGGCTGTGAAACAGCAAGTGACTTCTTAGCTGAGTGTGTAAGAATAGCTGGGAGTTTCACATCAGATGTGTGAAAAAAGGCAGAGGCATGGAAGAGTACCAAGTAATTTGGAAGGTTTAGGAGGTTTGCTTCAATTCTTCTGTTAAGGGTTGGACTACTGAGAGAACAGACATATTTGGAAAACTGCAAGTAGCTTTGTGTAGTAGTCTATGTTGGGGAACTGGCAGAAGTGACATTGGAGGAGATTTAGTAAACAAAAAAATCATTTATACCAAGCCAAACACTTTAACATTTTCCAATTAAAAATCAATCTTCCATACACCATGATCAAGTGGGGTTTATCCCAGGAATGCAAGGATTCTTCAATATATGCAAATCAATCAATGTGATACACGATATTAACAAACTGAAGGAGAAAAACCATATGATCATCTCAATAGATGCAGAGAGAGCTTTTGACAATATTCAACACTCATTTATGATAAAAACCCTCCAGAAAGTAGGCATAGGGGGAACGTACCTCAACATAATAAAAGCCATATATGACAAACCCACAGCCAACATCATCCACAATGGTGAAATACAGAAAACATTTCCACTAAGATCAGGAACAAGACAAGGTTTCCCACTCTAACCACTATTATTCAACATAGTTTTGGAAGTCTTAGCCAAAGCAATCAGAGAAGAAAAGGAAATAAAAGGAATCCAAATCAGAAAAGAAGTAAAGATGTCACTGTTTACAGATGACATGATACTATACATAGAGAATCCTAAAGATGCTAGAAGAAAATTACCAGAGCTAATCAATGAATTTAGTAAAGTAGCAGGATACAAAATAAATGCACAGAAATCTCTTGCATTCCTATAGACTAATGATGAAAAAATCTGAAAGTGAAATTAAGAAAACACACTCATTTACCATTGCAACAAAAAGAAAAAAATACCTATGAATAAGCCTACCTAAGGAGACAAAAGATCTGTATGCACAAAACTATAAGACACTGATGAAAGAAATTAAAGATGATACAAATAGGTGGCGAGATATACCATGTTCTTGGATTGGAAGAATCAATATTGTGAAAATGACTCTACTACCCAAAGCAATCTACAAATTCAATCCAATCCCTATCAACTTACCAATGGCATTTTTTAGAGAACAAGAACAAAAAATTTCACAATTTGTATGAAAACACAAAGGAACCCAAATAGCCAAAGCACTCTTGAGAAAGAAAAATGGAGGTGGAGGAATCAGGGTTCTAACTTCAGACTATACTACAAAGCTACAGTAATCAACACAGTATGGTACTGGCACAAAAATAGAAATATATATCAATGGAACAGGATAGAAAGCCCAGAGATAAACCCCCACACATATGGTCACCTTATCTTTGGTAAAGGACGCAAGAATATACAATGGAGAAGAGACAGTCTCTTCAATAAGTGGTGCTGGGAAAACTGGACAGCTACATGTAGAAGAATGAAACTAGAACACTCCCTAACATCACACACAAAAATAAACTCGAAATGGATTAAAGACCTAAATGTAAGGGCAGACACTATAAAACTCTTAGAGAAAAACATAGACAGAGCACTCTATGACATAAATCACATCAAGATCCCTTTTGACCCACCTCCTAGAGAAATGGAAATAAAAACAAAAATAAACAAATGATACCTAATGAAACTTCAAAGCTTTTGCACAGCAAAGGAAATCATAAAGAAGACAACCCTCAGAACGGGAGAAAATATTTGCAAATGAAGCAACTGACAAAGGATTAATCTCCAAAATTTACAAGAAGCTCATGCAGCTCAATGTCAAGAAAACAAACAACCCAATCCGAAAAAGGGCAGAAGACATAAATAGACATTTCTCCAAAGAAGATATATAGACTGCCAACAAACACATGAAAGGATCCTCAACATCACTAATCATTAGAGAAATGTAAATCAAAACCACAATGAGGTATCACCTCACACCAGTCAGAATGACCATCATCAAAAAATCTACAAACAATAAATGCTGGAAAGGGTGTGGAGAAAAGGGAACGCTCTTTCAAAGTTGGTGGGAATGTAAATTGATGCAGTCACTATGGAGAACAGTATGGAGGTTCCTTAAAATCTAAAAATAGAACTACCATACGACCCAGCAATCCCAGTACTGGGGATATACCCTGAGAAAACCATAATTCAAAAAGAGTCATGTACCACAACGTTCATTGCAGCTCTATTCACAATAGCCAGGAAATGAAAGCAACCTAAGTGCCCATCGATACATGAATGGATAAAGAAGATGTGACACTGGGCTTCCCTGGTGGTGCAGTGGTTGAGATTCCGCCTGCCGATGCAGGGGACACAGGTTTGTGCCCCGGTATGGGAAGATCCCACATGCCAAGGAGCAGCCGGGCCCGTGAGCCATGGCTGCTGAGCCTGCATGTCCGGAGCCTGTGCTCCACAACAGGAGAGGCCACAACAGTGAGAGGCCCGGATATGGCAAAAAAAAAAAAAAAGAAGAAGATGTGGCCCATACATACAATAGAATATTACTCAGCCATAAAAAAAACCTGAAATTGAGTTACTTGTAGTGAGGTGGATGGACCTAGAGTCTGTCATACAGAGTGAAGTAAGTCAAAAACAAAAATAAATACCGTATGCTAAAACACATATATATGGAATCTAAAAAAAAAGAAAAAGATTGTCATGAAGAACCTAGGGGCAAGAGGGGAATAAAAACGCAGACCTACTAGAGAATGGACTTCAGGACATGGGGAGGGGGAAGGGTAAGCTGGCACAGTGAGAGAGTGACATGGACATATATACTGTACCAAATGTAAAGCCGATAGCTAGAGGGAAGCAACTGAATAGCACAGGGAGATCAGCTCGGCCCTTTGTGACCACATAGAGGGGTGGTATAGGGAGGGAGGGAGATGCAGTAGGGAAGAAATATGGGGATATATGTATATGTATAACTGATTCACTTTTTTATAAAGCAGAAACTAACACATCATGGTAAAGCAATTATACTCTAATAAAGATGTTTTAAAAAAATCAATCTTCCACTCATTATTTTATTTATTTTATTTTTTGTGAATTTCATTTCATTTATTTTTTATACAGCAGGTTCTTATTAGATATTCATTTTATACATATTAGTGTAATACCATATTTAGATAGTAGTAGCAATTCCTTTCATATCTCATCTTCTTTTTTTTCCTCTGAATTTTTTTTAAAGTGTTTGTTGAATTTGTTACAGTATTGTTTCTGTTTTATGTGTTGGATTTTTGGTCACAAGGCATGTGGGATCCTAGCTCTCCAACCAGGGATCAGACCCTCAACCCATCGACTGGAAGACAAAGTCCCAACCACTGGACCCTCAGGGAAGTCCCCCTTTCTTTGAATTTTATTTAATTATAGTTTTTATAGAGCAGGCTCTTATTAGTCATCAATTTAATACACATGAGTGTATACATGTCAATCCCAATCGCCCAATTCATCACATCACCACCACCATCCCCCCACCACTTTCCCCCCTTCGTATCCATACATTTGTTCTCTATATCTGTGTCTCAATATCGGCCCTGAAAACTGATTCATCTGTCCCATTTATCTAGGTTCCACATATATGCATTAATACACAATATTTGTTTTTCTCCTTCTGACTTACTTCACTCTGTATGACAGTCTCTAGATCCACCACATCTCAACAAATGACCCAATTCGTCCCTTTTCATGGCTAAGTAATATTCCATTGTATATATGTACCACATCTTCTTTATCCATTCGTCTGCAATGGGCATTTAGGTTGATTCCATGATCTGGCTATTGCAAATAGTGCTTCAATGAACATTGGGGTGCATGTGTCTATTTGAATTATGGTTTTCTCTGGGTATATGCCCAGTAGTGGGATTGCTAGATCATATAGTAATTCTCTTTTTAGCTTTTTAAGGAAATTCCATACTGTTCTCCATAGTGGCTGTATCAATGTAGAGTACCACCAAAAGTTCAAGAGGGTTTCCCTTTCTCCGCACCCTCTCCAGCATTTGTTGTTTGTAGATTTTCTGATGATGCCCATTCATCTTCTTTTTTTTTTTACATCTTTATTGGAGCATGATTGCTTTACAATGGTGTGTTAGTTTCTGCTTTATAGCAAAGTGAATCTGTTATACATATACGTATGTTCCCATATATCTTCCCTCTTGTGTCTCCTTCCCTCCAACCCTCCCTATCCCACCATGCTAGGTGGTTACAAAGCACCGAGCTGATCTCCCTGTGCTATGTGGCTGCTTCCCACTAGCTATCTATTTTACATTTGGTAGTGTATATATGTCCATGCCACTCTCTCACTTTGTCACAGTTTACCCTTCCTTCTCCTCATATCCTCAAGTCCATTCTCTAGTAGGACTGTGTCTTTATTCATGTCTTGCCCCTCGGTACTTCATGACATTTATTTTTTTCTTAGATTCCATATGTATGTGTTAGCATATGGTATTTGTCTTTCTCTATCTGACTTACTTCACTCTGTATGACAGACTCTAGGTCCATCCACCTCACTACAAATAACTCAATTTCGTTTCTTTTTATGGCTGAGTAATATTCCATTGTATATATGTTCCGCATCTTCTTTATCCATTCATCTGATGATGGACACTTAGGTTGCTTCCATCTCCTGGCTATTGTAAATAGAGCTTCAATGAATATTTTTGTACATGACTCTTTTTGAATTATGGTTTTCTCAGGGTATATGCCCAGTAGTGGAATTACTGTGTCATATGGTAGTTCTATTTGCAGGTTTTTAAGGAAGCTTCATACTGTTCTCCATAGTGGCTGTACTGATTCACATTCCCACCAGCAGGGCAAGCGTGTTCCCTTTTCTCCACGCCCTCTCCAGCATTTATTTTTCTAGATTTTTTGATGACGTCCATTCTGACTAGTGTGAGACAATATCTCATTGTAGTTTTGATTTACATTTCCCTGATGATTAATGATGTTGAGCATTCTTTCATGTGTTTGTTGGCAATCTGTATATCTTCTTTGGAGAAATGCCTGTTTAGGTCTTCTGCCCATTTTTGGATTCGGTTATTTGTTTTTTTATTGAGTTGCATGAGCTGCTTGTAAATTATGGAAATTAATCCATTGTCAGTTACTTCATTTGAAAATATTTTCTCCCATTCTGAGAGTTGTCTTTTGGTGTTGTTTATGGTTTCTTTTGCTGTGCAAAAGCTTTTAAATTTCATTAGGTCCCATTTGTTTATTTTTGTTTTTATTTCCATTTCTCTAGGAGGTGGGTCAAAAAGGATCTGGCTGTGATTTATGTCAAAGAGTGTCTGCCTATGTTTTCCTCTAAGAATTTGATAGTTTCTGGACTTACATTTAAGTCTTTAATCCATTTTGAGCTTATTTTTGTGTATGGTGTTAGGGAGTGTTCTAATCTCATACATTTACATGTAGCTGTCCAGTTTTCCCAGCACCACTTATTGAAGAGGCTGTCCTTTCTCCACTGTACATTCCTGCCTCCTTTATCAAAGATAAGGAGCATGGTTTATCTCTTGGCTTTCTATCATTTTCCATTGATCTATATTTCTGTTTTTGTGCCAGTACCATACTGTCTTGATAAATGTAGATTTGTAGTATAGTCTGAAGTCAGGGAGCCTGATTCCTCCAGCTCCATTTTTTCATTCTCATGATTGCTTTGGCTATTCGGGGTCTTTTGTGTTTCCATACAAATTGTGAAATTTTTTGCTCTAGTTCTGTGAAAAATGCCAGTGATAGTTTGATAGGGATTGCAGTGAATCTGTAGATTGCTTTGGGTAGTAGAGTCATTTTCACAATGTTGATTCTTCCAATCCAAGGACATGGTATATTTCTTCATCTATTTGTATCATCTTTAATTTCTTTCATCAGTGTCTTATAGTTTTGTGCATACAGGTCTTTTGTCTCCCTAGGTAGGTTTATACCTAGGTATTTTATTCTTTCTGTTGCAGTGATAAATTGGAGTGTTTCCTTAATTTTTCTTTCAGATTTTTCATCGTTAGTGTATGAGAATTCTGTGCATTAATTTTGTTTCCTGCAACTTTACCAAATTCATTGATTAGGTCTAGTAGTTTTCTGGTGGAATCCTTAGGATTCTTTATGTATAAAATCATGTCATCTGCAAACAGTAACAGTTTTACTTCTTTTCCCATTTGTATTCCTTTTATTTCTTTTTCTTCTCTGATCGCCATGGCTAAGACTTCCAAAACTAAATTGAATAATAGTGGTGAGAGTGGACATCCTCGTCTTGTTCCTGATCTTAGAGGAAATGCTTTCAGTGTTTCACCATTGAGAATGATGTTTGCTGTGGGTTTGTTGTATATTGCTTTTATTATGCTGAGGTAGATTCCCTCTATGCCCACTTTTGGGAGAATTTTTATCATAAATGGATGTTGAATTTTGTCAGAAGCCTTTTCTGTATCTATTGAGATGATGATATGGTTTGTATTCTTCAATATGTTAATATGGTGTATCACTTTGTTTGATTTGCATATATTGAAGAATCCTTGCATCCCTGGGATAAATCCCAATCGATGATGGTGTATGATCCTTTTAATGTGTTGTTGGATTCTGTTTGCTAGTATTTTGTTGAGGATTTTTGCATCTATATTCATCAATGATATTGGTCTGTAATTTTTTTTTTTGTAGTATCTTTGTCTGGTTTTGATGTCAGGGTGATGGTGGCCTCATACAATGTGATTGGGGGTGTTCCTTCCATGGCAATTTTTTGGAAGAGTTTGAGAAGGATAGGTGTCAGCTCTTCTCTAAATGTTTGATAGAATTCACTTGTGAAACCATCTGGTCCTGGAATTTTGTTTGTTGGAGGATTTTAAATCACAGTTTCAATTTCATTACTTGTGATTAGTCTGTTCACATTTTCTGTTTCTTCCTGGTTCAGCCTTGGAAGGTTATACCTTTCTAAGAATTTGTCCATTTCGTCCAGGTTGTCCACTTTATTGGTATAGAGTTGCTTGTAGTAGTCTCTCAAGATGCTTTGTATTTCTGTGGTGTCTGTTGTAACTTCTCATTATTCATTTCTAATTTTATTGATTTGAGTTCTCTCCCTCTTTTTCTTGATGAGTCTGGCTAATGGCTTATCAATTTTGTTTACCTTCTCAAAGAACCAGCTTTTAGTTGTATTGATCTTTGCTATTGTTTTCTTTCTTTCTATTTCATTCATTTCTGCTCTGATCTTTATGATTTCTTTCCTTCAGTTAACTTTGGGTTTTGTTTGTTCTTCTTTCTCTAGTTCCTTTAGGTGTAACGATAGATTGTTTATTTGAGATTCTTCTTGTTTCTTGAAGTAGGCTTGTATAGCTATAAACTTCCCTCTTAGAACTGCTTTTGCTGCATTCCATAGGTTTTGGATCATCATGTCTTCATTTTCATTTGTCTCTTGTTACTTTTTGAATTCCTCTTTGATTTTTTCAGTGATCTCTTGGTTATTTAGTAACGTATGGTTTAGTCTCCATGTGTTTCTGTTTTTTTACCTTTTTTCCCTGTAATTCATTTCTAATCTCATAGTGTTGTTGTCAGAAAAGAGGCTTGATGTGATTTCACTTTTCTTAAACTTACTGAGGCTTGATTTGTGACTCAAGATGTGATCTATCTTGGAGTATATTCTGTGCATACTTGAGAAGAAAGTGTAATCTGCTGTTTTGGATAGAATGTTGTATAAATATCAGTTAAATCTATCTGGTCTATTGTGTCATTTAAAGCTTCTGTTTCCTTATTTATTTTCATTTTGGATGATCTTTCCATTAGTGTAAGTGAAGTGTTATAGTCCCCCACTATTATTGTGTTACTGTCGTTTTCCTCTTTTATAGCTCTTAGCCATTGTCTTATGTATTGAGGTGCTCCTATGTGGGGTACATAAATATTTATAATTTTTATATTTTCTTCTTGGATTGGTCCCTTGATCATTATGTATTGTCCTTTGTTGTGTCTTGTAACATTCTTTATTTTAAAGTCTATTTTATCTGATATGTGTATTGCTACTCCAGCTTTCTATTGATTTTCATTTGCATGGAATATCTTTTTCCATCCCTTCACTTTCAGTCTGTATGTTTACCTAGGTCTGACGTGGGTGTCTTGTAGATAGCATATATATGAGTCTTATTTTTGTATCCATTCAGAAAACCTGTGTCTTTTGCTTGGAAAATTTAATACATTCACGTTTAAGGTTATTTCTATCTGTATGTTCCTATGACTATTTTCTTAATTGTTTTTGGTTTGTTTTCGTAGGTCCTTTTCTTCTCTTGTGTTTTCCCACTTAGAGAAGTGCCTTTAGCATTTGTTGTAGAGCTGGTTTTGTGGTGCTAAATTCTCTTAGATTTTCTTTGCGTGCAAAACTTTTGATTACTCCATTGAATCTGAATGAGATCCTTGCTGGGTAGAGTAATCTTGGTTGTAAGTTCCTCCCTTTCATCACTTTAAAAATGTCATGCCACTCCCTACTGCCTTGTAGCGTTTCTTCTGAGAAATCAGCTGTTAACCTTATGGGAATTCCCTTGTATGTTATTTGTCATTTTTCCCTTGCTGCTTTCAATAATTTTTCTTCTTCTTTAATTTTTGCCAATTTGATTACATGTGTCTCAGCATGTTTCTCCTAGGTTTTATCCTGTATGGGATTCTCTGCACTTCCTGGACTTCAGTGGTATTTCTTTTCCCATGTTAAGGAATTTTTTGACACTAATCTCTTCAAATATTTTCACAAGTCCTTTCTCTCTGTCTTGTCCTTCTGGGACACATATAATGTGAATGTTGTTGCATTCAATGTTGTCCCAGAGGTCTCTTAGGCTGTCTTCATTTCTTTTCATTCTTTTTTACTTTATTCTGTTCTGCAGCAGTGAATTCCACCTTTCTGTCTTCCAGGTCATTTTTCCGTTCTTCTGCCTCAGTTATTCTGCTATTGATTCCTTCTAGAGTAGTTTTCATTTCAGTTATTGTATTGTTCATCTCTGTTTGTTTGTTCTTTAATTATTCTAGATCTTTGTTAAACATTTCTTGCATCTTCTAAATCTTTGCCTCCATTCTTTTCCCGAGGTCCTGGATCATCTTCACTATCATTATTCTGAATTCTTTTTCTGGAAGGTTGCCTATCTCCACTTCATTTAGTTGTTTTTCTGGGGTTTTATCTTGTTCCTTCAACTGGTACATAGCCCTCTGCCTTTTCATCTTATCTATCTTTCTGTGAATGTGGTTTTTGTTCCACAGGCTGCAGGACTGTAGTTCTTCTTGCTTCTGCTGTCTTCCCTCTGGGGGATGAGGCTATCAAAGAGGCATGAGCAAGTTTCCTGATGGGAGGGACTGGTGGTGGGTAGAACTGGGTGTTGCTCTGGTTGGAAGGGCTCAGTAAAACTTTAATCTGCTTGTCTGCTTATGGTTGGGGCTGGGTTCCCTCCTTGTTTGTTGTTGACCTAAAACAACCCAACACTGGAGCTTATCCGGGCTTTTTGGTGGGGATAATGGTGGTCTGTGGGAGGGCTCACACCAAGGAGTACATCCCAGAACTTCTGCTGCCAGTGTCCTTGTCCTCATGGTGAGACACAGCCAGCCCTCGCCTCTGCAGAAGACTCTCCAACACTAGGAGGTAAGACTGGTTCAGTCTCCTAGGAGGTCACTGCTCCTTCTTCTGGGTCCCAATGAGCACACTACTTTGTGCATGCCCTCCAAGAGTGGAGTCTCTGTTTCCCCCAGTCCTGTCAGAGTCCTGCAATCAAATCCAACTAGTTTTCAAAGACTGATTCACTAGGAATTCCTTCCCCTGTTGCTGGATCCCCATGTTGGGAAGCCTGACGTGGGGCTCAGGACCTTCACTCCAGTGGGTGGGCTTCTGTGGTATAAGTGTTCTCCAGTTTGTGAGTCACCCACCCAGCAGTTATGGGATTTGATTTCATTGTGATTTTGCACGGACTACCCTCTCATTGTGGCTTCTCCTTTGTCTTTGAATGTTGGATATCTTTCTTGGTGAGCTGCAGTGTCTTCCTGTTGATGATTGTTCAGCAGTTAGTTGTGATTCTGGTGCTCTCGCAAGAGCGAGTGAGAGCACGTCTTTTTAGTCTGCCATCTTGTTTCTCCCCACTCATTATCTTTAGCTGTGTTTCTCAATCTTGAGTAATATAGAAATTCCATATATAGGGAAATATTTTTCAAGGACCTTGTTATTAAATATTATATTTCTTAAAAATGTAAGGACATAAAACAGTTATAAACTCTTCATACTTAAAGTCTTCCATGCGATTCAAACAAAAACAAATTTATAAATTAAACAAAAACAAGACTAAAAGGCTTATAAAAGTCAAATTAATATCAGGAATTTTAAACAATGATTGGTATTGCAAAAACAAAAACAAAAACCCAGGAATAAACCTACCTATGGAGGTAAAAGACCTGTACTCAGAAAACTATAGGATACTCAGGAAAGAAATAAAAGATGACACAAACAGATGGAGAGATATACCGTGTTTGTGGATTGGAAGAGACAATCTTGTGAAAATGACTATACTACCCAAAGCAATGTACAGATTCAACACAATCCCTATCAAATTACCAATGGCATTTTTTCCAGAACTAGCACCAAAAATATTAAAATTTGTATGGAGACACAAAAGACCCTGAATAGCCAAAGCAATCTTGAGGGAAATAAACGGAGCTGAAGGAATCAGACTCACTTCAGCCTGTACTACAAAGCTACAGTAATCAAAAGAGTAAGGTACTAGCACAAAACAGAAATATAGATCAATAGAACAGGAAAGAAAGCCCAGAGATAAACCTATGGTCAACAAATCTATGACAAAGGAGACAAGGATATACAATGGAGAAAAGATAGTCTCTTCAATAAGTGTCACTGTGAAAAGTGAACAGCTACATGTAAAAGAATGACATTATAATACTCCCTAACACCATACACACAAAAACTCACAGTTTATTAAAGACCTAAATGTAAGAATGGATACTCTAAAACTCTTAGAGGAAAACATAGGCATAACACTCTTTGACATAAATCACAGCAAGATCTTTTTTGACCCAGCTCTGAGAGTAATGGAAATAAAAACTAAAATAAACAAATGGGACCTAATGAAACTTAAAAGCTTTGTAACAGCAAAGGAAACTTTAAACAAGATGAAAAGACAACCCTCAGAATGGGAGAAAATATTTGAAAATGAATCAGTGAACAAAGGATTAATCTCCAAAATATAGAAACAGCTCATGCAGCTCAATATTAAAAAAATAACCCAATCAAAACATGGACAGAAGACCTAAATAGACATTTCTCCAAAGAAGACATACAGTTGGCCAAGAGGCACATGAAAAGTTGCTCAACATCAGTAATCGTTAAAGAAATGCAAATCTAAACAACAATGAGGTATCAAATCACACCAGTAGGAATGGACATCATCAGAAAATCTACAAACCACAAATGCTGGAGAGGGTGTGGAGAAAAAGGAACAATCTTGCACTGTTGGTGGCACTGTAAATTGAAACAGCCACTATGGAGAACAGTATGGAGTTTCCTTAAAAAACTAGTAATAGAATTACCATATGACCCAGCAATACCACTACTAGGTATATACCCAAAGAAAACCATAGTTCAAAAAGACACATGCACCCTAATGTTCATGGCAGCACTATTTGCAATAGCCAGGTCATGGAAGCAACCTAAATGCCCATTGAAAGATGAATGGATAAAGAAGATGGCATACATGTATACAATGGAATATTACTAAGCCATAAAGGGAACAAAATTGGGTCATATGCAGAGACGTGGCTGGACGTAGAGACTGTCATACAGAGTGAAGTAAGTCAGAAAGCGAAAAAAAAATATGGTATATTAATGCAGATTTGTGGAATCTAGAAAAATGATACACATGAAACAGTTAGCAAGGCAGAAATAGAGACACAAATGTAGAGAAAAAACATATGGACACCAAAGAGCAAAAGTGGGAAGAGGGTGGTGGTCGTGGTGGTGGGATGAATTAGGAGACTGAGATTGACATATATACACTAATATGTATATAATAGATAAGTAGGGAGGGCAGACAGCAGAAGCAAGAAGAACTGCAATCCTGCAGCCTGTGGAACAAAATCCACATTCACAGAAAGATAGAAAAGATGAAAAGGCAGAGGGCTATGTACCAGATGAAGGAATAAGTTAAAACTTCAGAAAAACACCAAATGAAGTGGAGATAGGCAATCTTCCAGAAAAAGAATTCAGAATAATAATAGTGAAGATGATCCAGGACCTCAGAAAAGAATGGAGGCAAAGATCGAGAGGATGCAAGAAATGTTTAACAAAGATCTAGAAGAATTAAAGAACAAACAGAGATGAACAATACAATAACTGAAATGAAAACTACTCTAGAAAGAATCAATACGAGAATAACTGAGGCAGAAGAACGGATAAGTGACCTGGAAGACAGAATGGTGGAATTCACTGCTGCAGAACAGAATAAAGAAAAAAGAATGAAAAGAAATGAAAACAACTTAAGAGACCAATGTGACAATGTTAAACACAGCAACATTCGCATTATAGGGGTCCCAGAAGGAGAAGAGAGAGAAAGAAAGGACCAGAGAAAATGTTTGAAGAGATTATAGTCGAAAACTTCCCTAATATGGGAAAAGAAATGGCCACCGAAGCCCAGGAAGCACAGAGAATCCCATAGAGGTTAAACCCAAGGAGAAATACACTAAGACATATAGTAATCAAATTGACAAAAAATAAAGACAAAAAAAATTATTGAAAGGAGCAAGGGGAATACAGCAAATAACATACAAGGGAACTCCCATAAGGTTAACAGCTGATTTCTCAGCAGAAACTCTACAAGCCAGAAGGGAGTGGCATGATATACTTAAAGTGATGAAAGGGAAGAACCTACAACCAAGATTACTCTACCCAGCAAGGATCTCATTCAGATTCGATGGAGAAATCAAAAGCTTAGCAGACAAGGAAAAGCTAAGAGAATTTAGCACCACAAAACCAGCTCTACAACAAATGCTAAAGGAACTTCTCTAAATGGGAAACACAAGGGAAGAAAAGGACTTACAAAAACAAACCCAAAACAATTAGGAAAATGGTCATAAGAACATACATATCAATAATTACCTCAACAGTGAATGGGTTAAATGCTCCAACCAAAAGACACAGGTTTGCTGAATGGATACAAAAACAAGAACCATATATATGCTGCCTACAAGAGACCCACTTCAGACATAAGAACACATAAAGACTGAAAGTGAAGGGACGGAAAAAGATATTCCATGCAAATGAAAATTAAAAGAAAGCTGGAATAACAATACTCATATCAGATAAAATAGACTTTAAAATAAAGAATGTTAAAAGACATAAGGAAGGACAGTACATAATGACTAAGGGATCAATCCAGGAAGAAGATATAACAATTATAAATATATATGCACCCAACATGGGGCACCTCAATACATAAGACAATAGTTAACAGCTATAAAAGAGGAAATCAACAGTAACACAATAATAGTGGGGGACATTAACACCTCACTTACACCAATAGACAGAGCATCCAAAATGAAAATAAATAAGGAAACAGAAGCTTTAAATGACACAATATACCAGAGACATTTAAATGATACTTACAGGACATTCCAAAACAACAGATTACACTTTCTTCTTAAGTGCACATGGAACATTCTCCAGGATAGATCACATCCTGGGTCACAATTCAAGCCTCAATGAATTTAAGAAAATTGAAATCATATCAAGTATGTTTTCTGACCACAACGCTATGAGATTAGAAATGAATTACAGGGAAAAAAACGTTAAAAAAAACCACATGGAAGCTAAACAATGTTACTAAATAACAAAGAGATCACTGAAGAAATCAAAGAGGAAGTCAAAAAACACCTAGAGACAAATGACAATGACAATACAGCTATCCAAAACCTATGGGATGAAGCACAAGCAGTTCTAAGAGGGAAGTTTATAGCTATACATGCCTACATCAAGAAACAAGAAAAATTTCAAATAAAAAATCTAACGTTACACCTAAAGGAACTAGAGAAAGAAGAAGAAACAAAATGCAAAGTTAGCAGAAGGAAAGAAATCATAAAGATCAGAGCAGAAATAAATGAAATAGAAACACAGAAAACAATAGCAAAGATCAATAAAACTAAAAGCTGGTTCTTTGAGAAGGTAAACAAAATTGATAAACCATTAGCCAGGCTCATTAAGAAAAAGTGGGAGAGGACTCAAATCAATAAAATTAGAAATGAAAAAGGAGAAGTTACAAGAGTCACCGCAGAAATACAAAGCACCGTAAGAGACCAGTACAAGCAACTCTATGCCAATAAAATGGACAACCTGGAAGAATGGAGAAATTCCTAGAAATGTATAACCTTCCAAGACTGATCCAGGAATAAAGAGTAAATATGAACAGCTCAATCACAAGTAATGAAATTGAAACTGTGATTAAAAATTTTTCACCAAACAAAACCCAGGACCAGATGGCTGCACTGGTGAATTCTACCAAACATTTAGAGAAGAACTAACACCCATCCTTCTCAAACTCTTGCAAAAAATTGCAGAGGAAGGAACACTCCCAAACTCATTCTATGAGGCCAACATAACCCTGATACCAAAACCAGAAATCGACACTACATAAAAAGAAAATTACAGACCAGTATCACTGATGAATATAGATGCAAAAAATCCTCAACAAAATACTAGCAAACAGAATCCAACAACACTAAAAGGATCATACACCATGATCAAGTGGGATTTATCCTAGGGATGCAAGAATTCTTCAATATATGCAAATCAGTCAATGTGATACACCATATTAACAAATTGAAGAAGAGAAGCCATATGGTCATCTCAATAGATGCAGAAAAAGCTTCTGACAAAATCCAACACCCATTTATGATAAACATTCTCCAGAAAGTGGGCATAGAGGGAACCTACCTCAACATAACAAAGGCCATATACAGCTAACACACAGCAAACATCATTCTCAATGGTGAAACATTGAAAGCATTTCCTCTAAGATCAGGAACAAGATGAGGATGTCCACTCTCACCATTATTATTCAACTTAGCTTTGGAAGTCTTAGCCATAGCAATCAGAGAAGAAAAAGAAATAAAAGTAACCCAAATTGTAAAGGAAGAATTAAAATTGTCACTGCTTGCAGATGACATGAAACTATACATAGAGAATACTAAAGATGCCACCAGGAAAATACTAGACCTAATCAATGAATTTGGTAATGTTGCAGGATACAAAATTAATGCACAGAAATCTCTTGTATTTCTATACACTAATGATGAAAAATCTGAAAGAAAAATTAAGGAAACATTCCCATTTACCATTGCAACAAAAATAGTAAAATATGTAGAAATAAACCTTCCTAGGGAGACAAAAGACCTGTATGCACAAAACTATAAGACACTGTTGAAATAAATTAAAGATGATACCAACAAATGGAGAGGTATACCATTTTCTTGGACTGGAAGAATCAATATTGTGAAAATCACTATGCTACCCAAAGCAATCTACACATTCAGTGCAATCCCTATCAAATTACCAATGGTATGTTTTACAGAACTAGAATAGAAAATCTTAAAATTTGCATGGAGACCTAAAAGACCCCGAATAGCCAAAGCAGTCTTGAGGGAAAAACACGGACCTGGAGGTATCAAACTCCCTGACTTCTGACTATACTACAAAGCTACAATAATCAAGACAAAATGGTACTGGCACAAAAACAGAAACATAGATCAATGGAAAAAGATAGAAAGCCCAGAGATAAACCCACGCACCTATGGTCAACTAATCTATGACAAAGGAGGCAAGGGTATACAATGGAGAAAAGACAGTCTCTTCAATAAGTGGTGCGGGAAAAACTGGACAGCTACAGGTAAAGAATGAGATTAGAACACTCTGTAACACCATACACAAAAATAAACTCAAAATGGATTCAAGACCTAAATGTAAGACCAGACACTCTAAAACTCTTAGATGAAAACACAGGAAGAACACTCTTTGACATAAATCACAGCAAGATCTTTTTTGATCCACCTCCTAGAGTAATGGAAATAAAATAAACAAATGGGAACTAATGAAACTTCAAAGCTTCTGCACAGCAAAGGAAACCATAAACAAGATGAAAAGACCCCTTAGAATGGAAGAAAATATTTACAATCGAATCAACAGACAAAGATTAATCTCCAAAATATATAAACAGCTCATGCAGCTCAATATTAAAAAAAACAACAGCCCAATCCAAAAATGGGCAGAAAACCTAAATAGACGTTTCTCCAAAGAAGACATACAGATGGCCAAGAAGCACATGAAAATGTGCTCAACGTTACTAATTATTAGAGCAATGTAAATCAAAACTACAATGAGGTATCACCTCACACCAGTTAGAATGGGCATCATCAGAAAATCTACAAACAACAAATGCTGGAGAGAGTGTGGAGAAAAGGGAACAATCTTGCACTCTTGGTGGGACTGTAAATTGATACAGCCACTATGGAGAATAGTATGGACGTTCTTTAAAAAACTAAAAATAGAATTACTATATGATCCCGCAATCCCACTACTGGGCACATACCCAGAGAAAACCATAATTCAAAAAGACACATGCACCCCAATGTTCATTTCAGCACTATTTACAATAGCCAGGTCATGGAAGCAACCTAAATGCCCATCGACAGACAAATGGATAAAGAAAATGTGGTACATATATACAATGGAATATTACTCAGCCATAAAAAAGAACAAAATTGGGTCTTTTGTTGAGACGTGGATGGATCTAGAGACTGTCAAACAGAGTGAAGTAAGTCAGAAAGAGAAAAACAAATATTGTATATATGTGGAACCTAGAAAAATGGAACGGATGAACTGGTTTGCAGGGGAGAAATTGAGACACAGATGTAGAGAACAAATGTATGGATACCAAGAGGGGGAAAGTAGCAGGGTGGTGATGGTGGTGGTGTGATGAATTGGGTGATTCGGATTGACATGTATACACTGATGTGTATAAAATTGATGACTAACAAGAACCTGCTGTATAAAAAATAAATAAAATAAAATTCAAAAAAATATATAGAAAGAGGTTAGCACTTCCCAATTTATTTTATAAAATCAGCAGAAAGTAGTGTCAAAAATCTGACAAAGACATTTAACATTTAAATATCAATCAGTGTAATTCATGATATTAACAGAATAAAGCAGAAAAATCAAGTGATCATTTCAATAATTGTAGAAAATCATTTGGCAAAATAGAAAAAAATAATAGATAAGTAATAACAACCTGCTGTATAAAAAATAAAATTCAAAAAAAACCAGTGAGTGGTAGTTGGTAAAATTAAATTGCTAGTTTATTTTTTAAATTTAATTTTACATTTTTTATTTATTTTATTTTTGTCTGCATTGGGTCCTCATTTCTGTGTGCAGGCTTTTCTCTGTTTGCAGTGAGCAGGGGCTACTCTTCTTTGTGGTGTGTGGGCTTTTATTGTGGTGGCTTCTCTTGCTGTGGAGCAAAGGCTCTAGGCATGTAGGCTTCAGTAGTTGTGGCTCATGGGCTCTAGAGTGCAAGGTCAGTAGTTGTGACACATGAGCTTAGTTGCTCCATGGCATGTGGGATCGTCCCAGAACAGGGCTCAAAGCCATGTCTCCTGCATTGGCAGGTGGATTCTTTTTTTTTTTTTTAGATGTTGGGGGTAGGTGTTAATTAATTAATTAATTAATTTTTGCTGTTTTGGGTCTTCGTTTCTGTGCAAGGGCTTTCTCTATTTGTGGCAAGCGGGGGCCACTCTTCATCACGGTGTGCGGGCCTCTCACTATTGCGGCCTCTCTTGTTGCGGAGCACAGGCTCCAGACACGCAGGCTCAGTAGTTGTGGCTTACAGGCCTAGTTGCTCTGCGGCACTTGAGATCCTCCCAGACCAGGGCTCGAACCCGTGTCCCTTGCATTAGCAGGCAGATTCTCAACCACTATGCCACCAGGGAAGCCCCTGGCAGGTGGATTCTTAACCACTGGGCCATCAGGGAAGGCTTAAATTCCTAGTTTAAATTTAATAGTAGAAGGATGTACTTTCTGGCTCTCTGTCTATCTATCTATCCATTCATTCATTTATTTATTCACTCATTCATTCTTTCTATTTGAACCCCAATAAACCATCCTCAGAGTGACCACCATGATTGGTGTCATTAATATACTTTTTAGTAAGGCTTTAGTTACTGATACATCATTTTGTGGCGCCAATGAATTGATTATGATATGGCAAAAAAAAAAAGAAAGCAAATTAAAGTAAAATACTTTTAATCACCATTTAGAGAACATTTTCCCCTTTAACCATAAGTTATTTTGTGTAAGACAGGATCTGCCCAAGCAGCTGCTCTAAGTGATTATGCTACCCAGTGCTATGGAGTAGGTACCTTTGTGTTTCGAAATCTCTACTACCACAAGCCACATGGTAACTCAATTCTTTCAGGACTTTCTTTGACTGAATCACAGTGGAACCTTTGTTCATACCTTATAACATGATTTAGTCTTTACTTGGTGCCAACTCATCAATTGCATTGTAAATCTGCCAATGTTTTTTCCTCATTAGGCTGTAACAATTAAATATATTACTATGATACATATGTTATTTTCCTGTTAAAGTACCTATTAATTAAAAGTTTTGTTAAAATGCTTTTGAATTTAAAATGCCTTTACTGCAAAAGAATTATTTTACAAAGTAAGGAAAAAATATTGTAAATATACAATGGTATAGGTGGAAAAATTAGATTAGTTTGTCAGTCTCTGTTTCTCCAAGTATATTTTAAGCATTTTGAGATTAGTGATAGAGATTTATCCAATTTTGATCATTTAAGTACTCAACAAATGTTTATTGAATACTAACTATTCATCACATATTACAGAAATATCACTCTAATACAATGCTGGGATTGATTGGAGGTCAGTCAGCAAGGCTGAAAATTTGGAGAACTGTCAAGATCATAAATCTGATTAGGAAATGATGAATGTCTGAACTAAGATAAGTATATGAGGATGGAGTGGAGGATGGAAATGTTTAGAAATAGAATTGAGTAGAATGTTGCATAAATTTGAGATCTGAGATTTATTCTAGACTCCCTAATTCTCGCTCAGCTTTTGCATAACATAATTCACTGGAGTAGATGTCACTTAGTGGAAGTGAAACTATGGGAAATTCTTTTTAAGTGGGGAGAGGGAAGAAGAAATCATTTTGGATCTCTTAATGTGCCCATGGGACATCAGGATGGAGATATTCTGCTCTGGTCCCTATCACCCATGTATGAATCCATGCAAGGGGAGAGGAGATACCTGGCTTGATTTTCTTAGTTCTTATGATAAATTGCAGATCCTAAAGATACCACATATAGAGTTTGCTTAACAAATTTTAGCTCTTTGAAAGTGTAAGTTTCCCTTAACTTATGTATCTTTTATTTTCCCTTCACACTTTCAACTTTTGAACACACTTTTTGAAAAGGGGACAACTTGTGTAAAGTTAGAATTTGTTATTGTGGATTTGCTGACCAAAACCAGAGGAAAAGTGTTTACCAGAGGAGAAAATATACATTAGGAAGAGAATAGTATTAAGAATGGAACATGTGGAATTCCATTTTATTCTTAAAACTTAAAAAAATAAAAGTTATTTTATATTTTCAGCAAAGAAAATTTGAAAGCTACCAGAAAAGGTAGAAAAAATTACCTATATAACTACCACCTCAAACAACCATTATTAACATAGCTTTGTATAGATACTTCTAGCTTTTTTTCCTCAAATTTATTTATTTTTGAATCTATTTTTTAAAAGATTTATTATTTATTTATTTAATTTATGTTTGGCTGTGTCGGGTCTCAGTTGTGGCACATAGGGTCATCGCTGAGGCATGTGGGATCTTTTGTTGCGGCGTGCGGGTTCTTTGTTGTAGTGGGTGGGCTTCCCTCTAGTTGTGGCATACGGTTTTTCTCTTCTCTAGTTGTGCCATGCAGGCTCCAGAGAGCGTGGGCTCACGTGAACCCTCTCATTGAGGCACATGAGCTCAGTAGTTGTGGCGTGTGGCCTTAGTTGCCCCACGGCTGTGGGATCTTAGTTCCCTAACCAGGGATCGAACCTGCACCCCCTGCATTGTAAGGCAGATTCTTTATCACTGGACCACCAGGGAAGTCCCTTTTCCTCAAATTTAAAGATTTCTTTTTGATTTACCTCTATTTGGAATGGGGGCAATAACATGTAAGGGACAGATGGAGGAAAAGGAGTCTCTGAAAATGGTTGGAAGGATGTGAGAGCAGAAGCAGATAAAGAACTGGTAGAAACATCACTGGAGAAGCTAAGGAAAAAATGTCAACTCATCAATACTGCCAACATAACTGCTATTGAAAACTGTTTTATTTGATAATTAGGAAGTCTTCAGTGATTTAAGTAGAGCAGTTTTATGGGAAAGAGGTGATTTTATTTTTTATTTATTTTATATTTTTTAACATCTTTATTGGAGTATAATTGCTTTAAAATGGTATGTTAGTTTCTGCTTTATAACAAAGTGAATCAGTTGTACATATACATATGTCCCCATATCTCTTCCCTCTTGCATTTCCCTCCCTCCCATCCTCCCTATCCTACCCCTTCAGATGGTCACAAAGCACTGAGCTCATCTCGTTGTGCTATGTGGCTGCTTCCCACTAGCTATCTATTTTACGTTTGGTAGTGTATATATGTCCATGCCACTCTGTCACTTTGTCACAGTTTACCCTTACCCCTCCCTGTATCCTGAAGTCCATTCTCTAGCAGGTCTGTGTCTTTATTCCCGTCTTGCCCCTAGGTTCTTCATGACCTTTTTTTTTTTTTTTTTTAGATTCCATATATATGTGTTAGCATACAGTATTTGTCTTTCTCTTTCTGACTTACTTCACTCTGTATGACAGACTCTAGGTCCATCCACCTCACTACAAATAACTGAATTTCCTTTATTTTTTATGGCTGAGTAATAGTCCATTGTATATATGTGCCACATATTCTTTATCCATTCATCTGTTGATGGACACTTAGGTTGCTTCCATGTCCTGGTTATTGTAAACAGAGATTCAATGAATATTGTGGTACATGACTCTTTTTGAATTATGATTTTCTCAGGGTATATGCCCAGTAGTGCGATTGCTGGGTCATATGGTATTTCTATTTTTTAAGGAACCTCCATACTGTTCTCCATAGTGGCTGCATCAATTTATATTCCCACCAACAGTGCAAGAGGGTTCCCTTTTCTCCACATCTTCTCCATCATTTATTGTTTGTAGATTTTTTGATGATGGTCATTCTGACTGGTGTGAGGTGATACCTCATTGTACTTTTGATTTGCATTTCTCTAATGATTAGTGATGTTGAGCATTCTTTCATGTGTTTGTTGGCAATCTGTATATCTTCTTTGGAGAAATGTCTATTTAGGTCTTCTGCCCATTTTTGGATTGGGTTGTTTGTTTTTTTGATATTGAGTTGCATGAGCTGCTTGTAAATTTTGGATATTAATCCTTTGCCCGTTGATTCATTTGCAAATATTTTCTCCCATTCTGAGGGTTGTCTTTTCATCTTGTTTATGGTTTCGTTTGCTGTGAACAAGCTTTTAAGTTTCATTAGGTCCCATTTGTTTACTTTTGTTTTTATTTCCATTACTCTAGGAGGTAGATCAAAACAAAACTTGCTGTGATTTATATTAGAGAGTGTTATTCCTGTGTTTTCCTCTGAGAGTTTTATAGTGTCTGGTCTTACATTTAGGTCTCTAAACCATTTTGAGTTTATTTTTGTGTGTGGTGTTAGGGAGTGTTCTAATTTCATTCTTTTACATGTAGCTGTCCAGTTTTCACAGCACCACTTATTGAAAAGACTGTCTTTTTTCCATTGTATATCCTTGCCTCCTTTTTCATAGATTAGTTGGCCATAGGTGCATGGGTTTATCTCTGGGCTTTCTATCCTCTTCCATTGATCTATATTTCTATTTTTGTGCCAGTACCATACTGTCTTGATTATTGTAGCTTTGTAGTATAGTCTGAAGTCAGGGACCCTGATTCCTCCAGCTCCATTTCTGTTTCTCAAGAGTGCTTTTGCTATTCGGGGTTGTTTGTGTTTCCATACAAATTGTGAAATTTTTTATTCTAGTTCTGTGAAAAATGCCAGTGGTAGTTTGATAGGGATTGCATTTAATCTGTAGATTGCTTTGGGTGGTATAGTCATTTTCACAATGTTGATTCTGAAAGGTTATTTTTTAAAAATTGAAATATAGTTGATTTACAATATTGTGTTAGTTTCAGTTTTACAGCAAAGTGATTCATATATATATATATATATATATATATATATACACACATACATGTATATTCTTTTTCTGACCCTTTTCCATCATAGGCTTTTACGAGATATTGAATATAGTTCCCTGTAGTGTACAATAAGTCCTTATTGTTTATTTTATATACAGTAGTATGTATCTGTTAATCTCATACTTTTAATTTATCCCTTCCCTATCTTTTCCCCTTTGGTAACCATAAGTTTGTTTTCTATATCTGTGAGTCTGTTTTGTTAATAAGTTCATTTGTATTATTTTTAAAGATTCTACAAATGTGATATCATTGACAGCTTATTAATTGTGGATGACTAGAGAACAAAATGAAAGCCAAAATATGTTTTTGGTGTTTCATAATTTTCCCTAAATAACATATTTTGAGGCATATATTTTTCTGTTTATTTGTTTTGTTACATATTTTGGAAATATTTTATCCATTTGAAAGAAGATTGGACACATGTTTTCTCAGACCCAGGTATGTGAGTCTAAGATACCTGGAATTGGCATTCAGACTGGCTGGAATGGAGAAAAAGTGTAGATTGCCTTTTAATGAAATTACTGTCTTTTTGCTTTGATTCAACAGTCATCATTTTGATACTTATTTTATGTTTAGAAAATAGTGGAAGTTGGAAAACTTTTGAGAGTATGTATACTCATGACTAAGGTAGTGCTCTCTGGGCCTATCTGACAAGGAAGATGATGTCAATATGTTTTTGGAATGCATCCTATGTGTCTAGTACTGAGATAGGTACAAAAGTAAAATGTTGAGATAGGATTTTTTTTTGCCTTCACTGACTTTCAATCATTAAAATATTATTTATTTATTAAAAAATGAACTTTTAAAAAATGTTTATAAGCTGCTTTATTGAGATACAATTCATGTGCCATATGATGGACACATATAAATTGTACAATTCAATGATTTTGAATATATTCACAGTTGTACAACAAGCACCACAATTGGAATTCATTTTTATTACCCCAAGAGACCCTATACCCCAAGAGATGATTTTCAATCTTTAAAAGTTACTAATGCACTGTCATTTAAGTGTTTTAGGTATTTGTTATTCTATTAAAAACAAAAATTAATATTAGAAATAAGTCCTCTAGAAGTTGAGAGAAGAGAGATCAGTGTACATAGGAGTATTTCACACACTTCATTACGATGGCTGACCTTCATTTGGATCCAGATTCCAGAAGGATAAGTGGAAGAATTTAGTTGATGAGGGGAGGTAAGACCTACAAAACACAGAAGCTGCTGCTTTCACTCATGGCTGTCAAAGATGGGCAGCTGGTAGATGTTCTGTCAAATTAAAGTGGGGAAAGTGTTTTTCAACCATCATCCTGAACCCCAATTGTATTTTTTTTAAAAATTGAGATATACTTGACCTACAGCACTGGTAAGTTTAAGGTGTACAACATAATGATTTGACTTACATACATCATGAGGTGATTACCACAATAGGTTTAGTGGACATCCATCATCTCATATTGATACATCATTGAAGAAAGAAAAAAAAATTTCCTTGTGATGAGAACTCTTAGGATTTACTCTGTTAACAACTTTCATATATAACATACAGCTGTGTTAATTATCTTTATTATGTTGTACATTACATCCATAGTACTTATTTATCCTATAACTGGAAGTTTGTACCTTTTGACCACCTTCACCCAATTTTCTCCCTCCACACCCCACTCCTGGTAGCCACAAGTCTGATCTCTTTTTGTATGATTTTGTTTGTTTTTGAAGTTTAATTGACCTACTTCAGTGATGTTACTTCCTGAACGCAGTGATTCAATATTTCTATATATTTCAAAATGATTACCATAAGAAGTCTGGCTGTCATCTGTCACCATACAAAGTTATTACATAATTATAGACTATTCCCACACAGTACAATTCATACTTGTGTTTCATTTACTTTGCAGCTGAAAACTTGTTCCTCTTAATCTCCCTTACCTAATTTCTTTCCTCCCTTCCACCTCCCTCCCCTGTGGAAACCACATGTTTGTTCTCTGTGTTTATGGCTCCGTTTCTGTTTAGATATGTTGGTTCATTTACAAAAATTGTGTTTTAGATTCTAGGCTCATCTATACTGTCACAAATGGCAAAATTTCATTTGTTATATGGCTGAGTAATATTCCATTGTGTGAGTGTGTATGTGATATATATATATATATATATATATATATATATATATATACCACATCTTCCTTATATATTCATCTATCAATAAGCACTTACGTTGCTTCCATATCTTGGCTATTTTTAATAATGTTGCAGTGAACATAGGAATGCATATATCTTTCCAAATTAGTGTTTTGGTTTTCTGTCAGTAAATATCCAGAAGTGAAATTGCTAGATGGTATGGTAGTTCTATTTTTAATTTTTTAGGAATCTCCCTACTGTTTTCTATAGTGGCCACACAAATTTACATTCCCACCAACAGTGCACAAGGGTCGCCTTTTCTCCATGTCCTGCCAACACTTGTTTTTTTATCATCTTTTTGATAACAGTCGTTATGACATGTGTGGTTATATCTCATTGTGGTTTTGATTTGCATTTCCCTGATAATTAGTGATGTTGGACATATTTTCATGTGCCTGTTGACCATCTGTATACCTTCTTTCAAATAATGTCTATTCAGGTACTCTGCCCATTTTTAAATTGGGTTATTTGGGGTTTCTTTTTTGATGTTCAGTTGTATGTGTTCCTTGTATATTTTGGATATTATCCCCTTGTCAGATACATCGTTTACAAACGTCTTCTCCCATTCAGTAGGTGGCTTTTTTGTTTTGTTGATAGTTTCCTTTGCTGTGCAAAAGCCTTTTAGTTTGATGTAATCTCATTTGTTTATTTTTACTTTTGTTTCCATTGCCTGAGGAGGTATGTAAAAAATATTACTAAGACCATGTCAAAGAACTTACTACTTATGTTTTCTTCCAGAAGTTTTATGGTTTTAGGCTTACATTTAAGTCTTCAATCCATGTTGAGTTTATTTTTGTATATGGTATGAGAAAGTAGTCCAGTATGATTTTTTTTTTTTGTATGTAGCTGTCCAGTTTTCCCAAAATCATTTACTGAAGAGGCTGTCCTTTATCATTATATATTCTTGCCTCCTTTGTCATAGATTCATTGCCCATATAATTGTGGATTCATTTCTGGGCTCTATTCAGTTCCATTGATCTATGTATCTGTTTTTCTGGCAGTACCATACTGTTTAGATGGCCTGCAGATTTTCTGCTGAAAAGTCATCTGATAGCCTCATTGGACTTCCCTTGTATGTAACTAGTTGCTTTTCTCTTGCTGATGTCAATATTCTCTTTAATGTATGCCATTTTAATTATATTGTGTCTTTGTTTGGTCTTCTTTGGGTTGATTTTTTTTGCTACTCTCTTTGCTACCTGGACCTGGATGTCTGTTTTCTTTCCCAGGTCAGGGAAGTTTTCAGCTAATTTATCTTCAACTATTTTCTCTGCCCCTTTTACTCTCTCTTCTCTTTCTGGGATCCCTATAATGTGAACAATAGTTTGCTTGATGTTTTCCTAGACTGTCCTCACTTTTAAAATTCTTTTTTTCTTTTCTCTGTTAAACCAGAGTGATTTCTAATGTTCTGTCTTCCAGTTTGCTGATCTGTTCTTCTGTATCATCTATTCTACTATTGATTACTTCTAGTATATTTTTTAATCTCAGTTATTGTATTATTCTAATCTGTTTGGTTCTTTATATTTTCTAATTTTTGTTAAAAGCTTCTAACTTCTCACTCAGTTCATCTACTTTTCTTTAGAGTTCTTTGAACGTATTTATGATCATTACCTTAAAGATTTTATTGGATAGTTTGCTGTTCTCCACTTTGCTCTGTTCTTCTTCTCAGGTTTTATCTTGCATTTTCATGTGGAACATATTTCTCTGCCACTTCACTTGCATAATTCACTGTATTTATTTCTATGTATTTTGTAGGTTGGTTATGTCTCCCAATCTTGGAGGAGTGTCCTTATGTAGGAAATGTCTTATGGAGCCCAGCAACACACTCCCCTCTGGTCATCAGAGTTATATGTCTTAGGAATGCCCTCTTGTGGGCTTCATGGGTACTTCTGTTTTGGAAAGCTGACTACTGTGGGCAAGCTGGTAGATGTGGCTGGCTCCTAGTGGGGTTTCTAGGACCTCCTTTTCGTGGAGGCTGCTGGCTGCTCTTGGTTGGGGCTGGTGGCTAAGGTGGTCCCATAATTGGTGTTGGCCAACTGGTGGGCATGGTCTATTCCCTGATGTTATTGACTGTGGGGCCCAGGGGGACTTGGCTGATTGTAGGTTTTAGTGTCAAGAAACTGGTGGGATTTTCACCCTGGAATTGACACCAGTGTATATATTAAAATAATAGTATAAAAGAGGTGGAAACTTATTCCATTAAAATTGCCTTTCCCCTCCAGGTTTGTACCATTTTCACAATTGATGCTGATGTGTATTACAAACATTTCTATATACATATTTAAATATATTTTATGTACATAAATATGATCAAGAAATCCTCATGAAACTTATTATCTACTTGCTGGTGATCATAATTTTTACTAGCTTCTCCCCTTTGAAAATTCCTGTGAGTAGAAAATGAAATTCAAAAAATTATCAGAAAAATTAAAGTCAGCAAAAAGGTAGAGTTGGCAAATCCAAGGGCGTGCTTCCCCTACAGAAAGTTCAAAATATAATGCAAAAACTGTCAGAAGCAACTTTGCAATAACTCTGGAAAATAGTTAGAGTTGTAGAAAAAAAGCAAATACTGTATTTTAAAAAGGAGTAACTTATAAGTGATATGAAAGCTTTGTGGCATTTTGCTTCTTCTTGCTTCACTCCTCTGCCTGGCCTGAGAGTATACTTAAAGATGGCAGCCTGTGTACACAGTGTGAGCCCCTGGTCTCTGCTTCTGGAGGGAACAAAGCAGAATATATCCTCAAAGAATAGTGTTTGTATGTTTTGACCTATCTGGGGGCTACTCGAAAGACTGATGTAAGTTTCTAGCTTTTGTTTCACCTTACTTGAAATTTTCTCAGGGTTGAAGAGTGGCCACACAAAGTGCATTCCTTGAAAACATTTTAAGGCAAATGTTTCCTGGGACAAAAGATTACATTTAAGGTGAAACAAAATGAAACAAACAAACAAAATCAGCAACAACAACTCAACACTTCAACAGCCTGGAAGGAAAAGCTGGAGAGGGAATTTTTTTGATAAATTAGGGCATTGAATAGCACTTGCATATACCAGGGAATCTAGAAAGACATGTGTGGCTCAGGACAGGTTGCCTGCTCATAAAGACTGGAGAACACCCGTAGCTTTCACCTCTGGCTGTTCTTTAGGCTCAGTGAAAGTACAAAGTGCAGGTTAATTCAGAACTGTGAACAGCCTGGCTAAGCATCAAAAGAACAAATTTGCAAATGCTGAGAGAGGCTTTTGCCTTTCCTTTTCTTTCTTTTTGTTTTTTTGAATCCAGGCATTCAAAGCAGTCTCTGTCTACAGTAGTTGACTGCAAGCTAAAGGGACAGAGACATCAGAAACTACACCCAGGAAAGAATACAAGCTTTACAAAAATAGTTTAGAAAAGTAACAACAACAACAGAAAAGAAACCTCTACAACCTCCAGCAAGCAAGAACAAAATAAAATAATATAATATAAAATAAAAGTTAGTACATGAGGAGTGGAAGAATATGATTTCTCAGTTAACATGTTATAATACTCAAAATGTTCAGTTTTCAACAAAAATTGTGAAGTATACAAAGAAACAAGAATGTATGGTTTATTCACAGAAAGTGAACAGAAACTGTTCCTCAGGAAGCACATATATTAGACTTAAAAGACAAAGATTTTAAATCCTATATATAATCAAAGAGCTAAAGGAATCTATGGGCAAACAGATAGAGGAAACTGGTAAAATGATGTCTCAACAAATAAAGGATATCATTAAAGAAATTATAAAAAGGAAGCCAAAAGAAATTCTGAGCTTAACTGCAATAACAGAAATGAAAAATTCAGTAGTAGATTTTAATAGCATAATTGAGAAGGCAGAAGAAAGGATCAGCAAATTTGAAAATAGATCAATTGTAGCTATCCAGGTTGAAGAGAACAAAGAAAAAAAGAGAAAAAGAGACCTGTTGGAAACATCAAGAATACCAAAAATGCATCATGGGAGTCCCAAAAGGAGAGGGGACATAGAGAAAGAGGTGGAAAGGCTATTTGAAGTAATAATGGTCAAAACTTCCTAAATTTGATAAAATACATGATTCTACACTTACAAGAAGCTGAACAAACTCCAAGGAGGATAAACACAGAGAGAACTGTACTGAGACACATTATAAGCAAACAGTTGAAAGTCAAAAACAAGGAATCTTGAAATTCTGCTTTCAGCAATCTTGAAGTTGCTGCTTGAATCTTGAAAGCAGCAGCTCACCATGTACAGTGATCCTCAGTAAGAATAACAGTTTATCTCTCAGCAGAAGCCATGGAATCCAGAAGGTTGTGGAATGACATATTTAAAGTGCAGAAGGAAAAAAAAATATGTCAACCAAGAATTGTGTACCAAGCAAAGCTATTCTTCAAAATATAAGGAGACACTAAGACATTCCTAGTTAAATGAAATCTGAGGTAGTTCATCACTAGTAGAGTTGCCCTACAGGGAATCCTTCAGGTGGAAATGAAGGAACACTAGACAGTAACTTGAAGCCATACAAAGAAATAAGTAACATTGTTAAAGTTAACTATATAGGTGCGTACAAGAGACATTATTATTGTTTTATTGTATTTTTGGTCTGTAACTTCTTTTTTTTCTTATAGGAATTAAAAGACAAATGTATAAAATATAAATTATAAATCTATATTAATCGGTACATAACATTTAAAGATGTAATTTGTGATAGCATTATCATAAAAAGGGAGGGATGGAGCTGTATAGAAGAATGGTTATAGGAGCAGAGGATAATCAATAAGAAAATAACTAAAAAAAATACAGAAAATAAAATATTAAAGTAGTCAAAAAGATATATTATAAATTCATTAAACACAAAAGAAGACAATAATAAAGGAATTGAGGATCAAAAAGATATGACATGTAGAGAACAAATAGCAAAATTGCAGAAGTCAGTCCTTCCTTGTCAGTAATTGCTTTAAATGTAAATAGATTAACTCTCTAACTAAAAGGCAAAGGTTGGCAGAATGGATTTAAAAGCCATCTAAGTATATGCTATCTAAAAGAGGCTAATTTTAGGTGCAGTATTACCCTGAATCAAAACCAGGTAATAACATCAGAAGAACAGAAAATGAGAAACCAACACCCCTTATGAATATAGATGCAAAAATCCTCAATAAAATTGAATCAATTAGCATATTAAAAGGATTATATATCATGACCAAATGGGATTTATTCTCAGAATTCAAATGTTTCTCAATATATGAAAATCAATGTAATACATCACATTAATACAGTGAAGGGAAACACCCACATGGTCACCTCAATTCATGCAGAAAAATATTTGATAAAATTCAGCACAATTTCACGATAAAAAAAATACTTAAGTTAGGAGGAAGGAAACTTCCTCAACCTCACAAAGACATTTATGAAAAACCCACAACTACTTCATACTCAATGGTTAGAGACTGAAAGTTTTCCTCATAAGATCAGGAACAAAACAAGGGTACTCACTTTCTCACTTCTGTTCAAGGTTATAATGGCAGTTGTAGCCAGAGCAATTAGGCAAGAAAAAAAGGCATACAAATTGGAAAGGAAGAAATAAAACTATTTCTATTCACAGATGACATGATTTTATATATAGAATATCCTAAGAATCCACAAAACCCAATTAAAACTAATAAATGAATTCAGTTAAGTCACAGAACACAAGATCAACACACAAAAATCAGTTTTATATCTATACACTAGCAATGAATTATCAAAAATAAAATTAAGAAAACTATTTCATTTACAATAGCATCCAAAAGAATGAAATACTTAGGAATAAATTCAACCAAGGAGATGAAAGACTTGTACATTGAAAACTACAAAACATTATTGAAAGAAATTATGGAATATCTAAATAAATGGAAAGATATCCTATGTTAATGGGGTGGAAGACTTAATGGCAATATTACACAAAGTGATCTACAGATTCAATGTAATCCGTATTAAAATTCCAATGGCCTTTTCTTTTTTTGTTTTTCCAGAAACAGAAAAGCCAATCCTCAAATTCATATGACATTGGAAGGAGCCAAACAATTTTAAGAAAGAACAAAGTTGGGGGACTCTTGCTTCTTGGTTTCAAAGTGTACTAAAAAACTACAGTAATCAAATCAGTGTGGAATTGGCATAAAGATCAGTGGAAAATGACAGAGAGTCCAGAAATAAACCCTTACATATGTGGTTAATTGATTTTCAACAAGGGTGCCAAAACCATTATATAGAGAATGAATAATCTTCAACAAATCGTGCTAGGGCAACTAGATAGCCACATGTTAAAGAATGAAGTTGTACCCTTAACTCATGCTATATACAAAATTAACTGAAAAATGATTAACAACCTAAACATAAGAGCTAATACCATAACGTTGGAAGAAAAGATAGAGGTGAATATTCATGGCTGTGGATTTGGCAATGGATGGTTAGATGATTCAAAAGCATGAACAATAAAAGAAAAAAAGATAAATTGGATACCATCAAAACTAAAAACTTGTGCATCAAAGAACACTATAAAAAAAGAGAAAAGATGGGCTTCCCTGGTGGCGCAGTGGTTGAGAGTCTGCCTGCCGATGCAGGGGACACGGGTTTGTGCCCTGGTCCGGGAAGATCCCACATGCCACAGAGCAGCTAGGCCTGTGAGCCATGGCCACTGGGCCTGCCCGTCCGGAGCCTGTGCTCTGCAACGGGAGAGGCCACAACAGTGAGAGGCCCGCGTACCACAAAAAAAAAAAAAAAAAAAAGAGAAAAGACAACCTACAGAATCTGAGAAAATATTTGTGAATCATATATCTGATAGGCATCCATTACTGAGAATTATATAAAGAGCTCTTACAACTGAAGAACAAAAGGACAAACAACCCAATTAAAAAATTAGGCAAAGGAGTTGAATAGATGTGTCTATAAAGAGGATATACAAATGGCCAACAAACATATGAAAAGATGCTTAACATCATTAGCCATTAAGCAAGTCAAAGCACAATGTGATACCAACCTATAGCCAATATAGGATGGCTATAATAATAATACAAAAAGTGAAATTAAAAGGTGTTGGCAAAGAAGTGGATAAATTAGAATCCTTGTACACTTCTAGTAGGAATGTAAAATGGTACAGCACTGTAGAAAATAGTTTGGTGGTTCCTCAAAAAGTTAAGCATAGAATTACCATATAAGTCAGCAATTCCACTCTTAGGTATGTTCTCCCCAATGCAAAAAAAAAAAAAAAAAATTGAAAAGAAGTACTCAGACAAATTCTTATACAAGAAACTTCATGGGGGGGACCTTGAAGATGGCGGAAGAGTAAGACGCGGAGATCGCCTTCCTCCCCACAGATACACCAGAAATACATCTACACGTGGAACAACTCCTACAGAACACCTACTGAAGGCTGGCAGAAGACCTCAGACCTCCCAAAAGGCAAGAAACTCCCCACGTACCTGGGTAGGGCAAAAGAAAAAAAGAAAAAACAGAGACAAAAGAATAAGGACGGCACCTGCACCAGTGGGAGGGAGCTGTGAAGGAGGAAAAGTTTCCACACACTAGGAAGCCCCTCCGCGGGCGGAGACTGCGGGAGGCGGAGGGGGGAGCTTCGGCACCGCGGAGTAGTGCACAGCGACGGGTGCGGAGGGCAAAGCGGGGAGATTCCCGCACAGAGGATCGGTGCCGACCGGCACTCACCAGCCCGAGAGGCTTGTCTGCTCACCCGCTGGGGCGGGCGGGGCTGCGCGCTGAGGCTCGGGTTTCGGGACGGAGCGCAGGGAGAGGACTGGGGTTGGAGCCTTGAACATAGCCTGAAGGGGTTAATGCACCACGACTAGCCGGGAGGGAGTTCGGGGGAAAAACCTGCACCTGCCGAAGAGGCAAGAGACTTTTTCTTCCCTCTTTGTTTCCTGGTGCGCGAGGAGAGGGGTTTAAGAGCGCTGCTTAAAGGAAATCCAGAGATGGGCGCGAGCCGCGGCTAAAAGCGCGGACCCCAGAGACGGGCGGGAGACGCTAAGGCTGCTCCTGCCGCCACCAAGGGGCCTGTGTGCGAGCACAGGTCACTCTCCACACCCCTCTTCCGCGGAGCCTGTGCAGCCCGCCACTGCCAGGTTCCCGGGATCCAGGGACAACTTCCCCGGGAGAACGCACGGCAGGCCTCAGGCTGGTGCAACGTCACGCCAGCCTCTGCTGCAATGTCACGCTGCCTCTGCCGCCGCAGGGCCGCCCCGCACACAGTGCCCCTCCTTCCCCCCTCCACCCCCGGCCTGAGTGAGCCGGAGCCCCCGAATCAGCGGCTCCTTTAACCCCGTCCTGTCTGAGCAAAAAACAGACGCCCTCCAGCGACCTACGCGCAGAGGCAGGGCCAAATCCAAAGCTGAGCTCCTGTGAGCTGTGAGAACAAAGAAGAGAAAGGGAAATCCCTCCCAGCAGCCTCAGAAGCAGCGGATTAAACCTCCACAATCAACTTGATATACCCTGCAACTGTGGAATACCTGAATAGACAAGGAATGATCCCAAATTGAAGAGGTGGACTTTAGGAGCGAGATCTATGATTTTTTTCCCTTTTCCTCTTTTTGTGAATGTGTACGTGTATGCTTCTGTGTGAGATCTTGTCTGTATACTCTTGCTTCCACCATTTGTCTTAGGGCTCTATCCGTCCATGGTTTTTTTAAAAAAATTTTTTCTTAATAATTAATTTTAATTGTAATAACTTTATTATACTTTACCTTCGTTCTTTCTTTCTTTCTTTCCTTCCTTCCTTCCCTCCTTTAGACAACGAATAACCCCAAATTGAGGAGGCGGTCTCTGAGAGCAAGATTTATGATTTTTCCCCCTTTACCTCTTTTTGTGAAGGTGTATGTGTATGCCTCTGTGTAAGATTTTCTCTGTATAGCTTTGCTTCCAACATTTGTCCTAAGGTTCTATCCGTCCCTTTTTTTTTTTTTCTAAATATTTTTTAATGCAATAACTATATTATACTTTATTTTATTTTTACTGTATCTTCTTTCTGTCTTTTTTCCTTCTTTCCCTCCTTCCTTCCTTCCTTCCTCCCTCCTTTCTTTCCTTCTTTGCTTCTTTCTTCCTTCCTTCCTTTCCTCCTTTCCTTCGTTCTTTCCTCATACTTCTACTAATTCTCTCTACTTTTTCTCCCTTTTATTCTGAGCTGTGTGGATGAAAGGCTCTTGGTGCTCCAGCCAGGAGTCAGGGCTCTGCCTCTGAGGTAGGAGAGCCAACTTCAGGACACTGGTCAACAAGAGACCTCCCAGCTCCACGTAATATTAAACGGCGGAAATCTCCCAGAGACCTCCATCTTAACACCAGCACCCAGCTTCACTCAACGACCAGCAAGCCACAGTGCTGGACAACCTATACCAAACAACTAGCAAAACAGGAACACAACCCCACCCATTAGCAGAGAGGCTGCCTAAAATCATAATAAGGCCACAGACACCCCAAAACACACCACCAGACGTGAACCTGCCCACTAGAGAGACAAGATCCAGCCTCATCCAACACAACACAGGCACTAGTCCCCTCCACCAGGAAGCCTACACAACCCACTGAAACAACCTTAGCCACTGGAGGCAGACATCAAAAACAACGGGAACTATGAACGTGCAGCCTGCAAAAAGGAGACCCCAAACACAGTAAGATAAGCAAAATGAGAAGACAGAAAAACACACAGCAGATGAAGGAGCAAGATAAAAATGCACCAGACCTAACAAATGAAGAGGAAATAGGCAGTCTACCTGAAAAAGAATTCAGAATAATGATAGTAAGGATGATCCAAAATCTTGGAAATAGAATGGACAAAATGCAAGAAATAGTTAACAAGGACCTAGAAGAAATAAAGATGAAACAAGCAATGATGAACAACGCAATAAATGAAATTAAAAGTACTCTAGATGGGATCAATAGCAGAATAACTGAGGCAGAAGAATGGATAAGTGACCTGGAAGATAAAATAGTGGAAATAACTACTGCAGAGCAGAATAAAGAAAAAAGAATGAAAAGAACTGAGGACAGTCTCAGAGACCTCTGGGACAACATTAAACACACCGTATTCGAATTATAGGGGTTCCAGAAGAAGAAGAGAAAAAGAAAGGGACTGAGAGAATATTTGAAGAGATTATAGTTGAAAACTTCCCTAATATGGGAAAGGAAATAGTTAATCAAGTCCAGGAAGCACAGAGAGTCCCATACAGGATAAATACAAGGAGAAATACGCCAAGACACATATTAATCAAACTGTCAAAAATTAAATACAAAGAAAGCATATTAAAAGCAGCAAGGGAAAAACAACAAATAACACACAAGGGAATCCCCATAAGGTTAACAGCTGATCTCTCAGCAGAAACCCTACAAGCAAGAAGGGAGTGGCAGGACATACTGAAAGTGATGAAGGAGAAAAACCTGCAACCAAGACTACTCTACCCAGCAAGGATCTCATTCAGATTTGATGGAGAAATTAAAACCTTTACAGACAAGCAAAAGCTGAGAGAGTTCAGCACCACCAAACCAGCTTTACAACAAATGCTAAAGGAACTTCTCTAGACAAGAAACACAAGAGAAGGAAAAGACCTATAATAACGAACCCAAAAGAATATAGAAAATGGGAATAGGAACATACATATCGATAATTACCTTAAATGTAAATGGACTAAATGCTCCCACCAAAAGACACAGATTGGCTGAATGGATACAAAAACAAGACCCTTATATATGCTGCTACAAGAGACCCACTTCAGACCTAGAGACACATACAGACTGAAAGTAAGGGGATGGAAAAAGATATTCCACGCAAATGGAAACCAAAAGAAAGCTGGAGTAGCAATTCTCATATCAGACAAAATAGACTTTAAAATAACGACTATTAAAAGAGAAAAAGAAGGACACTACATAATGATCAAGAGATCGATCCAAGAAGAAGATACAACAATTGTAAATATTTATCCACCCAACATAGGAGCACCTCAATACATAAGGCAAATACTAACAGCCATAAAAGGGGAGATCGACAGTAACACATTCATAGTAGGGGACTTGAACACCCCACTTTCACCCATGGACAGATCATCCAAAATGAAAATAAATAAGGAAACACAAGCTTTAAATGATATATTAAACAAGATGGGCTTAATTGATATTTATAGGACACTCCATCCAAAAACAACAGAATACACATTTTTCTCAAGTGCTCATGGAACATTCTCCAGGATAGATCATATCTTGGGTCACAAATCAAGCGTTGGTAAATTTAAGAAAATTGAAATTGTATCAAGTATCTTTTCTGACCACAACGCCATGAGACTAGATATCAATTACAGGAAAAGATCTGTAAAAAATACAAACACATGGAGGCTAAACAATACACTACTTAATAATGAAGTGATCACTGAAGAAATCAAAGAGGAAATCAAAAAATACCTAGAAACAAATGACAATGGAGACACGACGACCCAAAACCTATGGGATGCAGCAAAAGCAGTTCTAAGGGGGAAGTTTATAGCAATACAAGCCCACCTTAAGAAGCAGGAAGCATCTCGAATAAACAACCTAACCTTGCACCTCAAGCAATTAGAGAAAGAAGAACAAAAAAACCCCAAAGCTAGCAGAAGGAAAGAAATCACAAAAATCAGATCAGAAATAAATGAAAAAGAAATTAAGGAAACGATAGCAAAGATCAATAAAATTAAAAGCTGGTTATTTGAGAAGATAAACAAAATAGATAAACCACTAGCCAGACTCATCAAGAAAAAAAGGGAGAATACTCAAATCAATAGAATTAGAAATGAAAAAGGAGAAGTAACAACTGACACTGCAGAAATACAAAAGATCATGAGAGATTACTACAAGCAACTCTATGCCAATAAAATGGACAATCTGGAAGAAATGGACAAATTCTTAGAAATGCACAACGTGCCAAGGCTGAATCAGGAAGAAATAGAAAATATGAACAGACCAATCACAAGCACTGAAACTGAAACAATGATTAAAAATCTTCCAACAAACAAAAGCCCAGGACCAGATGGCTTCACAGGTGAATTCTATCAAACGTTTAGAGAAGAGCTAACACCTATCCTTCTCGAACTCTTCCAAAATATAGCAGAGGGAGGAACACTTCCAAATTCCTTTTAAGAGGCCACCATCACCTTGATACCAAAACCAGACAAGGATGTCACAAAGAAAGAAAACTACAGGCCAATATCACTGATGAACATAGATGCAAAAATCCTCAACAAAATACTAGCAAACAGAATCCAACAGCACATTAAAAGGATCATACACCATGATCAAGTGGGTTTATTCCAGGAATGTAAGGATTCTTCAATATACGCAAATCTATCAATGTGATAAACCATATTAACAAATTGAAGGAGAAAAACCATATGATCATCTCAATAGATGCAGAGAAAACTTTTGACAAAATTCAACACCGATTTATGATAAAAACCCTGCAGAAAGTAGGCATAGAGGGAACTTTCCTCAACATAATAAAGGCCATATATGACAAGTCCACAGCAAACATCATCCTCAATGGTGAAAAACTGAAAGCATTTCCACTAAGATCAGGAACAAGACAAGGTTGCCCACTCTCACCACTCTTATTCAACATAGTTTTGGAAGTTTTAGCCAGAGCAATCAGAGAAGAAAAGGAAATAAAAGGAATCCAAATCGGAAAAGAAGAAGTAAAGCTGTCACTGTTTGCAGATGACATGATACTATACATAGAGAATCCTAAAGATGCTACCAGAAAACTACTAGA
>NW_021703784.1:30992479-31154443 GCF_005190385.1 Monodon monoceros
ATACTATACATAGAGAATCCTAAAGATGCTACCAGAAAACTACTAGAACTAATCAATGAATTTGGTAAAGTAGCAGGATACAAAATTAATGCACAGAAATCTCTGGCATTCCTATATACTAATGATGAAAAATCTGAAATTGAAATCAAGAAAACACTCCCATTTACCATTGCAACAAAAAGAATAAAATATCTAGGAATAAACCTACCTAAGGAGATGAAAGACCTGTATGCAGAAAATTATAAGACACTGATGAAAGAAATTAAAGATGATACAAATAGATGGAGAGGTATACCATGTTCTTGGATGGGAAGAATCAACATTGTGAAAATGACTCTACTACCCAAAGCAATCTACAGATTCAATGCAATCCCTATCAAACTACCACTGGCATTTTTCACAGAACTAGAACAAAAAATTTCGCAATTTGTATGGAAACACAAAAGACCCCGAATAGCTAAAGCAATCTTGAGAACGAAAAAAGGAGCTGGAGGAATCAGGCTCCCTGACTTCAGACTATACTACAAAGCTACAGAAATCAAGACAGTACGGTACTGGCACCAAAACAGAAAGATAGATCAATGGAACAGGATAGAAAGCCCAGAGATAAACCCACGCACATATGGACACCTTATCTTTGATAAAGGTGGCAGGAATGTACAGTGGAGAAAGGACAGCCTCTTCAATAAATGGTGCTGGGAAAACTGGACAGGTACATGTAAAAGTATGAGATTAGATCACTCCCTAACACCATACACAAAAATAAGCTTAAAATGGATTAAAGACCTAAATGTAAGGCCAGAAACTATCAAACTCTTAGAGAAAAACATAGGCAGAACACTCTATGACATAAATCACAGCAAGATCCTTTTTGACCCACCTCCTAGAGAAATGGAAATAAAAACAAAAATAAACAAATGGGACCTAATGAAACTTCAAAGCTTTTGCACAGCAAAGGAAACCATAATCAAGACCAAAAGACAACCCTCAGAATGGGAGAAAATATTTGCAAATGAAGCAACTGACAAAGGATTAATCTCCAAAATTTACAAGCAGCTCATGCAGCTCAATAACAAAAAAACAAACAACCCAATCCAAAAATGGGCTGAAGACCTAAATAGACATTTCTCCAAAGAAGATATACAGAATGCCAACAAACACATGAAAGAATGCTCAACATCATTAATCATTAGAGAAATGCAAATCAAAACTACAATGAGATATCATCTCACACCAGTCAGAATGGCCGTCATCAAAAAATCTAGAAACAATAAATGCTGGAGAGGGTGTGGAGAAAAGGGAACACTCTTGCACTGCGGTGGGAATGTGAATTGGTTCAGCCACTATGGAGAACAGTATGGAGGTTCCTTAAAAAACTACAAATAGAATTACCATATGACCCAGCAATCCCACTACTGAGCATATACCCTGAGAAAACCGTAATTCAAAATGAGTCATGTACCAAAATGTTCATTGCAGCTCTATTTACAATAGCCCGGAGATGGAAACAACCTAAGCACCCATCATCGGATGAATGGATAAAGAAGATGTGGCACATATATACAATGGAATATTACTCAGCCTTAAAAAGAAATGAAATTGAGCTATTTGTAATGAGATGGATATACCTACAGTCTGTCATACAGAGTGAAGTAAGTCAGAAAGAAAAAGACAAATACCGTATGCTAACACATATATATGGAATTTAAGGAAAAAAAATGTCATGAAGAACCTAGGGGTAAGACAGGAATAAAGACACAGACCTACTGGAGAACGGACTTGAGGATATGGGGAGGGGGAAGGGTGAGCTTTGATAGGGCGAGAGAGAGTCATGGACATATACACACTAACAGACGTAGTAAGGTAGATAGCTAGGGAGAAGCAGCCGCAAGGCACAGGGATATTAGCTCGGTGCTTTGTGACAGCCTGGAGGGGTGGGATAGGGAGAGTGGGAGGGAGGGAGACGCAAGAGGGAAGACATATGGGAACATATGTATATGTATAACTGATTCACTTTGTTATAAAGCAGAAACTAACACACCATTGTAAAGCAATTATACCCCAATAAAGATGTTTAAAAAAAAAAAAAAGAAACTTCATAGCAGTACTATTCCCAATAGCCCCATAGTGGAAACAACCAAAATGTCCATTAACAGATTAATGGATAGCCAAATGTGGTATATACATACAATGGTTTATTATTCAACGATGAAAAAGAATGAAGTACCTATATACTATGCTGTAATGTGGATGAGTCTCAAAAATATTATGCTAAGTGAAAGAAGCCAGACACAGATGGTCATATAATGCATAGTTCCATTTATATAAAATATCCAGAATAGGTAACATTCATAGAGACAGAAAGCATGTTAGTGGTTGCCAGGAGCTGTGAGAAGGGAAGAATTGGGAGTGCCTACTTACTGGGTGTGAGGTTTTCTTATGGGTTGATGAAATGTTTTGGAACTTGATATGGATGGTAGTTGCACAATATTATGAATGTACTAAATGCTACTGTACATTTTAAAATGGTAAATTTTGTTATGAAACTTGCACCTCAATAAAAATAAAAGCACTGAACTCTAAGTTCCAGGCAAGTGAAAAAAAAAAACAGAGAGAGAACTTGATTTGAATATAGCACTAGATTTAAAATTAAGCTACTCACATAAAAGGTACTTGGGATTTTTCTGTTATTATTCCTTGCAACTGTATTAAATATATAATTATCTCAAAATAAAAATTTAATTAAAAAAAGCTATCAGAGTTTGTTGGAAAGCAAAGAGATGATTTAAACTTTGAGATATAACAGTAGATACTTAGGATTTCATACGTTTATTTATTTTTTATTTAATAGACACCTACCACTTAAAATGTGTCAGGTACAGTCCTAAGTGCTTTGTAAATATTAACTCAGTAAATGTTTATTTTTAATAGCCAGTTCCTAGAGCAGTGTCCCCAGTGCCTGCAACACTGCTTGACACTAGTAAGTGCTAAAGAGGTATTATTTAATGATTAGATAATATTTTTCCATGTTGCTCTCACTGACTTTGTTTCAATATACAAATTTCCACTGTCCAGATTTCACTAGATTTTAAGATATTTGATGTCTTTTTTGGGGTTCTTCTGAAAGCAGAGCCTGAGATTAGAAGTTGAGAGCAGGTACTTTAATTGGAAGGGGAGCCCAGGAAATAGTAGTGAAGGTGCATAGAGAATGAGCTTGGGAAAGAGAAGGAACCAATATTACAATGAGTCATTGAAGTTGAGGCAGACACAATTTTCCCATGAACCTCTGAGAAACATACAGAATACCTCCTGGGACTGTCCATCTAAAAGAAAGGAGGTTGGACACTTCTCTGCCATTTCCCATGCCCCACGGATGGAGTGTGCCTCTGGGCCTTTAACTTGCCCACGCTCCTGGGCTGTGTTTTTGCAGGGCTGAGCAAGCTCCTTGGCTTTGGAAAGCCCTTGATTTAGAAAGGTGGAGATGAAACGCACATGCTTAAGATGGGATGTTGGCAGCTCCAAACTGCAGCTGGAATCCAAGGTGGGCTGTGGGGATGACACGCAGAACAGCAACAGTATTTGTTACACTTGATAAATATAATTTTTTTAATTAGTTAATTTTTGGCTGTGTTGGGTCTTTGTTACTGCGTGGGCTCTCTAGTTGCGGTGAGCGGGGGCTACTCTTCGTTGCGGTGTGTGGGCTTCTCATTGCGGTGGCTTTTCTTGTTGCAGAACATGAGCTCTAGGCGTGCAGGCTTCAGTAGTTGTGGCACATGGGCTCAGTAGTTGTGGCTTGCGGGCTCTAGAGCACAGGCTCAGTAGTTGTGGTGCATGGGCTTAGTTGCTCTGCGGCATGTGGGATCTTCCCGGACCAGGGCTCGAACCCATGTCCCCTGCATTGGCAGGTGGATTCTTAACCACTGCGCCAGCAGGGAAGCTCTATACTTTTTAATTTAGTAAACAATTTTTAAATGATGATTAAAGGAAATACCGTAAATGAAATGCAAAAATATAGCTATTACAAACTGAGCTGTTAAATATTTACAAGTCAGTGTTCATTTTTTCAGAAAAGAGATTATTGCCTCAATGGCTTGTAGAAATATTTATGATAATAGATACAACATGTACAAACTGTCTACGCTTAGGTCATGAAAACCTTCTGCTGCTTGCTGTTCTTTCTACCCACTCCCTCATACTCAAGGTTTTTAGTTTATGGCTGACTCTTGTCAAGTGTCTGTGTTTACTAAACAGCAATTCAAACATTGCCATAAATGGTCTTTGCTTCTGTAAAAAAATGTTTTTCTTTCAGCATCATCAGTGGTGGGTACTGTGATTGCTTAAAGTTTAAAGGAAGAGTTATGACTGGTTTATACAGTATTTTCTCAGAAATCAGTCATAGGATGTGGAGTTATTAAAAGAAAATGAACACACATCTTTATCAAAGAGCACATCAATGCTCTTTGTAAAGCTGTGTCTATTTTTAAAACACTAGCTGTATTTCATTTATTTTTAATCACAGAGTACTGTTCTCTGACTATAACAAGTAGGAATTAGTAAACTTTATAGTAGAAAAGTCCCTGAAAATCTCTCTCATCCTTATGTGTAATCTTCCAAATTTCAGTGGAGGAGTATGGTTGAAAATATGGAGGAAGAGGTTATGGTGTAAGTGTCTCATGGCTTATGGGGGTGGGTAAGGAGTCCTCTTCACTGGGGATAAAAATCATGGGGGTAATTTGGGGATAGGATAGGATCTAGCAATCTTGAGAAAGTAAAGTAGTTTGGGATATGGCATGCTCACAGGAGTGGATATTTTATCCTGCTGGATGCGAAAAGGCATCCAGGTATTCAGCTATAGGTCTTGGGAGCCTCTGCAGATTTTGTACCTATAGACTGTATGGCCTGGAAGACTAGCTTGAGGTGGGGGATATCTGATTTCCAAGAGTAAGAATAATTTTGATTTTTAGTATTTCAAGTGGATCATACCCCTCCAGGGCTGTTGTGAGAGTAGCATGGCAATTGATATTATTCAAATGGAATTTAGAGCATTTTCTTTATTACTTATAGGAAAATTTGGCCTATTAGGACCAGGCAGACCCATAGGGACTCAGAAATATCCTAGTCTATGCTTAAAAAATAAAGGAAAAGAGTTAACTATTCACCAAAGTCTGCTTTCTCAAACTGAGATGGCAAGATCAGATAGTGCTTCTTTTTAGAATTTTCTTAACTTTATTGAGATGATCTCACTTGTATGTGTAATCTAAGCTAGTCAAATACACAGAAGCAGAGAGTAGAATGGTGATTGCTAGGAGTGGGGTGGGGGGGAATGAGGAGATGTTGGTCAAAGGGTACAAAGTTTCAGTTACTCAGGATGAAGGAATTGTGGAGATCTAAGGTACGGCCTGGTGATGACAGTTAACAATACTGTACTGTTTACTGGAAATTTGCTAAGGCAAGAGATTGTGCTTCTTAACCTTGAAATTTCAGCCTCAGCTTGGCTCAGGAGATGGCTGAGGCCAGCAAGTCTCACTCATTACCTCTGTTTGCACTTGGCCCTTCCTTGTCCCTCTCTTCCCGTCTGTCGCTTTTTGCTTAAGTAAGGTTTATGGATTTCACCTGTTACTTGAAATAGTCTGCCTTTCTTTTTTTCCTTAATTTTAATTTAATTTATTTATTTTTAAAATATGTGTTTATTTGTCTGTGTTGCGGTGTGTGGGCTTCTCTCTAGTTGTGGCATGTGGGTTCCAGAGTATGTGGGCTCAGTAGTTGTGGCGTGCAGGCTTAGTTGCCCTGCAGCATGTGGGATCTTAGTTCCCTGACCAGGGATTGAACCCGCGTTCCCTGCACTGGAAAGCAGACTCTTAACCACTGGACCACCCAGGGAGTCCCTTTTTCCTACTGCTTAAAAAAAAAATTTATTGGAGTATAGTTGGTTTACAATGTTGTGTTATTTTCAGGTGTACAGCAAAGTGAATCAGTTTTACATATACATACATATCCACGCTTTTTTTTTTTTGCGGTACGCAAGCCTTTCACCGTTGTGGCCTCTCCCGTTGCGGAGCACAGGTTCCGGACGCGCAGGCTCAGCGGCCATGGCTCACGGGCCTAGCCGCTCCGTGGCATGTGGGATCTTCCCGGACCGGGGCACGAACCCGTGTCCCCTGCATCGGCAGGCAGACTCTCAACCACTGCACCACCAGGGAAGCCCTATCCACGCTTTTTTTTTAGATTCTCTTCCCGAAGAATTTTTTAGATTCTTTTACAGAGTATTGAATAGAGTTCCCTGTGGTATACCGTATGTCCTTATTAGTTATCTATTTTATATATAGAGGTGTGTATATGTCAATTCCAATCTTCCAATTTATCTCTCTCTCCCCATCCCCTGGCAACCATGTTTGTTTTCTACATCTGTGACTCTACTTCTGTTTTGTAAATAAGTCCATTTTTATCCTTTTTTATTCCACATGTAAGTGATATCATATGCTATTTGGCTTTATGTGCCTGACTTACTTCACTGCATTTCCCTTGTAGTCTAAGAGATGAGGGGCACTGATTTATCATAGGTGTGTGTGTGTGTGTGTGTGTATGTTTAGGAAAAACAACAGCCCCTAGTATCTTCTAGATTGAATGTTCTCACCCTAACATACATATTTCACTGTTTCCTTTTATGTAAAATTTTACATCCAAATGCTAAAGTGACCCAGATGTGACGATGCCATTTTCTAGAAGGGAATAACAATATTGTTCAGGTACTTAAATCTACTTTCCCCCAGCTCAGCCCTGTCCCAGGCTTAAAGCTCTGTGGGATAGTTTTAGTCTTTCAGCGCCCTATCCCTGGACAACCCTCCTTCTGAAGCTAAAACTTAATAGCCTGTCAATCTGGAGAAATGCCGGGCAGTTGGGCTTGTCTTACCCTGGGGATATGTCTCTTTGTAAAGAATCTTGGTTGTGAGAGCCTTAAAGCAGGAATATTCCCATAAAGTATTTTAGTACACAGCAAAGGAAGATATTCTTCTTTAGGGGAACTTAGTATGTTCTTCAGTTCACTTACAATTAAGATATTGAGGAAAATGTACAATGTATTTAAAGTTATCTATCTTACACTGGATCACTAAAATACACTTCTATATATTTCTCCAACCTGCCTCATCATATTTTTGTTACACATAATACAGTAATCATAGCAGAAAATATAGTTAATATTTATTGAGTACTTACTATTTTTCAGGCACTGTGTTGAATACTTTATATTCAGTAACTCATTTAATTATCAAACTACTTCCATGAATTAGATTATTATTATCCCTATCTTTAACCTAAGGTTTGCTTTCTTTCCCAAAGTCACTCATTTAGTAAGGTGGTAGAACTTGAATTCAGTTTTGATTCCAAAGTCAAAGTTGTTCACATTCTAATTGGGAAGGCATACACCATAACATGGGGATTAATTCAATTCACAAGAAAAAAACATTTATTGAGTGTCTGTGGTATGTAATTCTCTGTGCTAAAAGCTAGTGAACTAAAAAGGCAGAAAAGCAGTGCATTAGTCTGCTAAGGTTGCTGTAAAAAAGTACCGCAGACTGGGTGGTTTAGAGAATAGAAATATTTTTTCTCACAGTTCTGGAGGCTAGAAATCTGAGATTACAGTGTTGGCAGCGTTCCTTCTGAGTGCTGTAAGGGAAGGATCTTTTCCAGGTCTCTCTCCATGTGGACATCTTCTCCTTTATATTCACACAGTCTTCCTTCTGTACATGTCTGTGTCTAAGATTCCTCTTCTTATAAAGACACCAGTCATATTGGTTTAGGACTGGGGTAATGTGGTCAAAATGTGACTGGGGAGTAGGGAAAGGACAGGCCATGTGAGGTCTTTGTGATCATGCTAATGATTTGGGTGTTTATCTTACAACCAAAGGGCAGCCACCAAATGGTTTTCAGTGTGTCATGAATATTTGCATGCATACACGCTTCTGCCCTGGGTATGACAGGAACAGACTTCTATTTTGGAAAGATCGCTCTGAGTGCAGTGGGAAGAACTGTTGAAGGGAAGCCAAATTGTCTGTCAGGAGACGAACTGGAGGTTATTTCAGTGACATAGTGGAAGCAGAGGAGATAGGTCAGAGACTTATTGAAGCTACACCTCAGTACCAATGACCACATTTACTGCACAGGTGTTAGGATCTGAGCACCATTCCAGTAAAGGGTTCAGGGTCTTTAGAGTAAAGGCTGTTTCCAGGTCTGGGGAAGGAAAAGCAAAAGGAAAGCCTGTAATATTGTTGAGTCAGAAAGCAAAGACGTGCTCAAAAATGATGGTGGAGCAGCAAAATGATTCAGAAGGCAGCGAAGGAGCTAATAGTGGTAATAGATGATAGCACATTGAAGTCAGAAATAGAAGCTGTGACTACACAGTGATAAAGTAAATGTATGTGTGGAGAGAAAACTCTTCTTTACAAAAGGATGTCAGCTAAGAAATGTAGAATGCCTGATAGAATTAGACAATCATTACTGTGCAAAATCTATGTAATAATTAATTCAAGTAAGATTCATCAGTGGACTACATCTTTGGGATCATAGAATATTCAGTCTCCAAAAACCATCTCACAGACTAACTTTCTTTTTAATGTTTGTGACATTTTTATTTATTTAACATCTTTATTGGAGTATAATTGCTTTACAATGGTGTATTACCACAGATTACTTTTTACTTACAAAGAGAAAGCAGTGTCTTTACAGGAGTGATTTGGTAACACTACTTTAACCAAGTGATCAAATTTGGCATCATTACTATTGGAACGAACTGACATTACATACTTCATTTAACCATGCACACACATCTTTTGAGACACACAAAATCACATAAGTATTATTTTTGCCAAAAATGTTTAACCAGCGTCTAAAAGTGAGGGAACGATTAGTCAAATATAGATGAAGATACATTTTATAAGACAAATTACTTGGAGTCTTCAAAAATGCCAATATCATGGAGAACAAAAAAAAAGCGTATTGAAAGGAGGTCACTTCTAGATTTCAGGAGATTAAGGGGACATGACAATCAAAAGTAATGCATAATACATTGATTGAATTCTGAATAGGGGAAAAGTAGCTATAAAGAGCCTTTATCTAGTCAAAGTTTATACCAGTGTTTGTGTTATTTTATCAATTTTTCCTTTAGTTTGAAATTTAGGAAAGTAAAGAAACTAAGACAAAAGCAAGAAAAAGACAATAGCTAGAAGGCCTTCAGTGGGATAAAATAGGTCAGTGGACCTATTAGTTCATCTGAAACATATAAATTATATAAACTCCATACATGCATGCATTGTAGAATAATACTTATATCTTAGAATTAATCCATATACAGAAATAAATGTATTGTCAGAATTGTCCTAATTTGTAGTGTGTCTCATTATATAACTTTTCTCAAAATTCTTTTCCTATATATCATTTTCTTTTTTTTTTTATTTTGCTCCTCTTACTGTGGAATGCTATACACTTCTAAATTTTCACTACATCTTGAACACAGGTGTTTGCTTTAATTGCTGTCAGGCACTGTGACAGGTGCTGAGACACAAAGATAAATAATAGAAATAAAAAATGTTTCCTTTCCCAAAGGAACATATAGGCTATTAAGGAAGAGAACGAAAAACAGATAAATTAGAATACAACGTCTTAAAAATCTTCACACAAAATGATTCATTTACACTGATTCATTCTTTTGAGCTCCAGTTTAAAATGATGCCTACCAGCATTACCAGCAGCCAGTGTAGGTTATCTTAGATTCTTTCTTAAAATCAAGTCATAGGAAAGGAGAAAAAATTAGCAACACCCCTTAAAACTAAGGCTTAGGGAAAATCTAATGGCAGAATCTAGTTGCAATTCCCACTGACTCTTAAGGGAGATGGCACTGGACTGAGAAAGATACACACAGCCTTAGCTTATGGAGCAGAGGCTTCTGGAAGAGTCTCCTTTAGTTTGTGTGTCCTGACTCAGAGACCTTGACTTGAACCAGAAAGAAAACATGCAGCTGCTTTCTTTAAGGAACTGGGCTACTCTTGCCCTCTCTCCTTCTTACCCCAATTTTAGATTGTATAGTTAATTATTAAATACTTCAAACATACAGAAGAGTAAAGAGAAAGTATAACAGAAATTCATGTACCCATTACCCATGTTTTAGAAAGTATCAAATCTCTTTTTTTAATTTAATAAAATAAAATAGAAGTGGAAGCCTTTTCATTCCCACAGGGTTTACTCTCTCCCTTCTCAGATGTAATTTTGAAATTAATATGTATTTTTCCTTTCCATGTTTTTACTTTTTAATATTATTTTTAATAAGTTAGTTTATGGACATAAAATATATATCGTTGCTTTTTGTGCTTCATAAATATACATGACTTGAATCATATTGAACTTGTATTTTTTAACTTATTTTTATTCACTTAACATTTTTAGTAATTATCCTTGTCAACATTTGTCAATCCTCTTTCATTCTTTTTACAGGTGCATAGATTTAAATTCTATTAAAAAGCCATGCTTCTTTATTCCCCTTATTTATTTGGCTCTTGAGAGCCCTTCTTTATCCTTTTCTTCTCAGCAGGGAGGTTGAGTTCTTCAAAATATTTCACCTGGGATATTCCACTTTTGCCTTTTGCTTGAATTCAGCAACTGGGAAGCACCAGCTGGAAAGCCATGTGTAGAAGCAGAATGAAATCATAGTACTGATTTACTGTTTACTCCCTGTCAGGCCATGGATTTGCTCAGGAGGTTCTCTTCCATAGCTACAACCCTCACTGAGTTCTGGGAACACAGTGCAAGACTATTTCCTTGCTCCTGCATGCTAGTACAAGGTAATAGCTTCCAGCATTGCCAGTCCCTGGTGTTTCATCACCTCTTGTTGGATTTTTAACCCTGTTCATACCTCTGTCAATAGACTTTTTGAAATTCTTAACAATTATCTGTTTGAGTGTGCCATCTGTTTCTCTGCCATGACCCCAACTACTGAAATTGGTAATAAGTAAATATACATAAACCGTTAAATTTCCAATATACCAGTAATGACTAGTAAGTTGTATAGGAAGATGTCTTATGCCAGAGTAAATATTTATCATTATGTAGGTGTGTGTATGTTGTGTAATGTTTATTTATACACATCTACGTGCTTTGTACATTGGCTTTCTATATTTCATAATATTATATTAGAAAGATGTATTTGAAAAAATACACTGTGGGTCATAAAAAGTAGAAGTGACTAAATTATTCTGCATACTGCTTTCTTGAGTGGAAAGGCTAACTATTATAAAAAATAATTATAAAAATTAATTTATAATGCAATGCTTACAATAATCCCATTAAATTACTTTTGGAACTTAATAGTGGTTTTAAATTTCTCTTGAAGAAAAAACAAGAATAGATAATAAAATTTTGAAGTTCATCTGAAGAATAAGCAAATATAGATAGCTAATAAAATTTTGTAAATGGATTTAAATGTAGAAGTATTTTATACATCAGGTATATAACTAAACGATGTGATATTAACATAAGAATTTAAAGATGAATGGGACAATAAAGTAACCTACAAAAGTTCCTCATGTGTGTATGTTTGACTTTATTAAATAATACATTGCAAGCAATTGGGAGAAAAAAAGAGTCAACCAATGTTTTAAAAACAATTGAATAATAATTTGAAAAAATATAATATCTATATATTAAAATAAATTCTATATATAGTAAGGTGTTAAATGTAAAAAAGGCTATTAAAATTTAGAAGAAAACCTAAGTATATATTTCTGATGTAGAGATGGAAAGGACTTTTGAACTTCTAATCATTAAAAAGAAACCCAGTTTCAAACACATGATAATTTGAAAAATTATTTTAAAATTGATAGAGCTGACTATTATTGTATGTATTTGGTATGCCATAATATAAAGAAATTTAAAAGACAAGAGGAAAATTTTAGAAAACATTTATAACAGTTGATAGCTTATTATACAGAGACTTCTTAAATTCACACAGACACACACACACACACACACACACACAATGTAAATGAACAATAGAGTGATAAAACTACTGAAAATCATTAGAAAAAAAGTTTAAATGAGATAGTATGGCACTCTGTATCACGTCAAAGGTGAAGAGGAAATCACAATACTTAGTATTGGAGTGGGTTCATAGAAACTACCCTTTTGTATATTATTGGTTGGTGTTTAAATTGTATTAACTTTTCCTAAAGACATTTGATGATATTATTTTGAAAGTATGTGCCCTTTGACACAAAAGTTCCATATCAATAAGAATAACTTGGAATAGATGTGTGTATAATGTATATGTATAGAGATCTTATAGCACTCTTATTGAAATTTATTGTTCTAGACCTACACATTCAGTGCTAACCTAGCTTGCTCAGATTTCATTATCTCATTCAAGGCCATAGAAGAGATCTGAGGGGATTATTAACCTCTGGCATTTATGTGTCTTGCCACATATTCAAGAGTCCTTCTCCAATATTTGGTCTCAGTTGGATCTGACTATAGTTATTTACATTATCTTTAATCAACGCTTTGGCTTTCAGAGACTCAAACTGTAACTTCACCTAGAGGAAAGTGGTGTATTTCATTAATGAATAGATAAAAGGAATGAGAATCATTATTCTAAAGAAAATATACCAAATATTTGGTTGAGAAATAATAAAATGAAAAATGTCAGTCTCAGTTGACAAGCCTATGCTTAGGGTAGTCCATCTCTAGAAGTCAGCTTTGTTCAGGGGTCCAAAAGGAACCAGACTGAATAAAAAATATATTTCAGTCTTATTATTCTTTGTACATATACCCTGAAGTGGAATTGTTGTATCATACATACTTCTATTTTTAATTTTTTAAAGCTACCTCCCTACTGTTTTCCACAGTGGCTGCCCTATTAGAGTATGTGTTTATTTGTCACTTATGCAAAAGTTGTTGGATGAGTGGTCTTCCATGTGTTTTAGGAATTCAGGTTCTTTCTACCAGGCTTCTTCATCATCCCCTAGGAACTCAAAAGTCTTTCACTGGATCCCTGTTTCTAGACAGCGTATGAGGAATAAGGGGAATGTGGAGGATCACTGAGAGGTTTTTGATGCCAGGCTTAAAAATAATTTACATTTATTTTGTCTCTGTTTCATTGGACAGAATTCAGTTGTTTGTCTTGTAGTTTCAAGGGGGCTGGAAAATACAGAATAATACACAGCCCAAGAAAGCAGATACTGTGAATTATTTATTCACTGCATCATGAGTGTCTATAACAGTGATAGGAGCATAGTAGGAACTCAATAAATATTTGTTGAATGAATGCTTTAATGAGTTAATGAGTGTGGGAATGAATGAAAGAATCAACCAACCCATATTAGTACAGTTGGAAAAATCATGGCAAAGCAGGGAGTAGCAAGCACTGAAATCCATGGGGAAATTGAAGCTCAATGTTGACAAGTTTAACTAGAGACAAGGCATAAGTTCTAGAGCAGGTGCTTCTAGTAGAGGAGATATTTTGAAGAGCTTCTTAAATGTGTACTTTTTTTGAGGATAAACTCTCAGAAAATATAGTAGGCTTATACATTCAATATCATAGCATACAGAATTTTAAAAACTGTCTTTATTTGAATGGGATATTGAGAAACTTTTTAGTTATAAAAGCCATGGTTTTGTCAACATAATTTAAAACACTTTTACTTTAAAAGTAAATATATTGTTTATAAGAGTACCCTTGTGAATTTTGAAGATTTAAAATACAGATGTTTTGAAGCTATGTGTTTTAAAAATATTTCTGTGAATTGATTTATAAACACTTTCTTACAATCTTTTGTGAACTAATGGACCTACATAAAATTCATTATACCACACTAAAGGGTTGAGTTTGGGAGAAATAAAGCTCTCTCTAAATTGTTATCATATAGTAAGAGTTAGTATTTGATTGCTAAAGAAATGAGAGAGAGGAAAGAGTCAGACTCTGGATTCAGAAAGATATGAGCTGAATCCATACCCTGCCACTTCTCAGTCAGGGGTCCTTGGTTATGTATGTATCTTCTCCTGGCCTTTTAAAAAATCACTAGTAAAATGAGAATAATACTCCTATGCTAGCACTCTTGTAAAGATTAAATGGGTTAGAGTTACAAAACATTTAGTAGTGACTGATGCTTTACTCGTCCTCAAAAAAGAAAAAAAAATCTAGCTTTGGCCTCTTATTCCTCCTCTCCTCCCCATGTGTGACAGTATTCTTCAAAGAGAGAATTAGAGTAGAGAGATTGCCTAACATTGCCCTCTTAAGAGGCAACATGGCCTCAGGGTGGTAAATGAATTTCAGTTTACTGCTATGGTGGAGGGTGATGAGAAGATTGCCAGCTTCTTCCAGGTCCAATGGAAAGGGCCCATGGATTTGGCTGGCTGGAGTTCTCTATTCAATTTCTTGCATAAATCCTACCCATAATGCAGCATTTGCCATCTCCTATTTCTGCTTTTTTATAAGTCAAGTAAGCATTTAACGACACTGCAATGCATTTTGAAGGCAATATTTTCTTAGAGTTTTATGAATGTGTTCCCTATCTTTTTAAAGTTGTTTTTCCCACAACCAAATCAGCAGCAATTTTATACTCAATTCTATCGAGTTTTTCCAAAGCAGTCAATGAGTTGTTCAGAGAATTTTTTTTCACATTGATATTTCTTCTGTTTACATACTATTTAATCAAATTATATGTTAATTATATAATAAATACAAATCATGTAACCAGTTTTGGGAAGAAACACAACTTATTCTTGTTTGGCATTCAACTTGAGTGAGACAGAAGAGCAGACACAGGATGGGGTTGCCTGCTACCACAGCTGCCATCAATGCCATTAAATGAAAAAAGTTTGATGAAAAAAGAAAAAATTTATCCAAGTTGCTCAATTGATTCAAAAGTATACCCAAAAGACATGGAGTTGTTTCAGTGAAAGAAGTTCAAGAGACTTTGGTGGTAAAATAGACTGTATTTTGAAAGATGAAGAAGACATAAAATGGAGACTGAATTTAGAAGACACAAATGGAACCTTCTGGCTCAGCATGAATATTTCTGAGTTTCATTAAAAAATAAATAAAATAAGGCTGCACACTAAGCCAGAGGCAGTGAGAGGCAAAGCCCAGGCAGCAGACTGAAATGTATATACAACGTTTGGTAGGATCTGTAGCCAGGGGTAATCACTGAGCAGACTCCTCCTTGTGGGATCCTGACAATATCTGGAAGTGTCAGGTTTGGAGACTGAAGTATTTAGGCCATGGAGCAGATTCTAGAGTTGTCATTTGCCCAGGGAAATGCAGACTTGCCTTTATGTTTTGTTTTGCTCTCTAGTCCTTGGAGATTTCACTTACTTTCTTATGATTTTAGCAATACGTTCAAAAGTATAACTGTTGTAATTCATCCAGGACAGGAAATTGTATTGCAGCAGGAGCTCATCAGAATATCTTGTCCTTGATACTGAGGAAAGCTGGCCTGATAATTTCTTAGGAATATAAAGAATGAGAATAGAGCAGATGTCTAATTAGAGGACAAATATGGATCTCAGCTTCCACTAAATGAAAATAACGGTTTCTGTATTTTGCTTCAGTCTTTTTCTTCAAATGTTCTCTAACATGTTTCTCCTCAGGACGTCTTTGCAAATGTCATTGTCAATATTTACCTATTGATATCTTATTTGACAGTGTCAATACCAGGCATCATCACACAATAAAATATTTCTAATAATAACCTGATTATAATTGTTTCTTCTTATAAAATGGCAATTGTAATTAGTAAGGACAAAACAAATAGAGTTCAAAGTGGCTAAATTTGAGATAACTGAAATTTTTAAAGCTCCTAGATTACCTTGCGGTGATTTCTGAGGTAGAATATGATTGTGTCTTCTAAATGGCATTTTTCTGGGCATTTTATTGTGAAACCCAAACTAAGTGACAATTTTTGTTTATAAAGAAAATAAAATGTTATATTTAAAACATTTATGTTTTGCATAAGTAATAGTTGTCAGCCATAGTCCTTTTTTTTTAAACATTTTTAGGGAGTATAATTGCTTTACAATGTTCTGTTAGTTTCTGCTGTATAATAAAGTGAATCAGCTATACATATACATATATCCCAATATCCCCTCCCTCCTGCATCTCCCTCCCACCCTCCCTATCTCACCCATCTAGGTGGTCACAAAGCATGGAACTGATCTCCTTGTGCTATGCAGCTGCTTCCCACTAGCTATCTATTTTACATTTGGTAGTGTGTATATGCACATGTCACTCTCTCTCTTCGTCCCAGCTTACCCTTCCCCCTCCCCATATCCTCAAGTCCATTCTCTACCTATGCGTCTTTATTCCTGTCCTGCCCCTACGTTCATCAGAACCTTTCTTTTTTTGATTCCATATATATATATTAACATACAGTATTTGTTTTTCTATTTCTGAGTTACTTCACTCTGTATGACAGACTCTAGATCCATCCACCTCACTAAAAATAACTCAATTTCATTTCTTTTTATGGCTGAACAATATTCCATTGTATATATGTGCCACATCTTTTTTATCCATTCATCTGTCAAAGGACACTTAGGTTGCCTCCCTGTCCTGGCTATTGTAAATAGTGCTGCAATGAAGACTGTAGTACATGACTCTTTTTGAATTATGGTTTTCTCAGGGTATATGTCCAGTAGTGGGATTGCTGGGTCATATGGTAGTTCTATTTTCAGTTTTTTAAGGAACCGTCATACTGTTCTCCATAGTGGCTGCTCAATTTACATTACCACCAACAGTGCAAGATTGTTCCCTGTTCTCCACACACTCTCCAGCATTTATTGTTTGTACATTTTTTGATGATGGTCATTCTGACCGGTGTGAGGTGTTACCTCACTGTGGTTCTGATTTGCATTTCTCTAATGATTAGTGATGTTGAGCATCCATTCATGTGTTTGTGGGCAGTCTCTGTATGCTCTTTGGAGAAATGTCTGTTTAGGTCTTCTGCCCATTTTCGGATTGGGTTGTTAGTTTTTTTGATATTGAGCTGCATGAGCTGCTTGTATATTTTGGAGATTAATCCTTTGTGTGTTGCTTCATTTGCAAATATTTTCTCCCATTCTGAGGGTTGTCTTTTCGTCTTGTTTATGGTTTCATTTGCTGTGCAAAAGCTTTTAAGTTTTGTTTGGTCCCATTTGTTTATTTTTGTTTTAATTTCCATTTTCCTAGGAGGCGGGTCAAAAAGGAACGTACTGTGATTTATGTCATAGAGTGTTCTGCCTATGTTTTCCTCTAAGAGTTTTATAGTGTCTGGCCTTACATTTAAGTCTTTAATCCATTTTGAGTTTACTTTTGTGTATGGTGTTAGGGAGTGTTTTAATTTCATTCTTTTACATGTAGCTGCCCAGTTTTCCCAGCACCACTTATTGAAGAGGCTGTCTTTTCTCCATTGTATATTCTTGCCTCCTTTATCAAAGATAAGGTGACCAATGTGCGTGGGTTTATCTCTAGGATTTCTATCCTGTTCCATTGATCTATCTTTCTGTTTTTCTGCCAGTACCATGCAGTCTTGATTACTGTAGCTTTGTAGTATAGTCTGAAGTCAGAGAGCCTGATTCCTCCAGCTCCAGTTTTCTTTCTCCAGATTGCTTTGGCTATTTGGGGTCTTTTGTGTCTCCATACAAATTGCGAAATTTTTTGTTCAAATCTGTGAAAAATGCCAGTGGTAGTTTGATAGAGATTGCATTGAATCTGTAGATTGCTTTCGGTAGTACAGTCATTTTCACAATGTTGATTCTTCCAATCCAATGGACATGGTATATCTCTCCATCTGTTTGTATTATCTTTAATTTCTTTCATCAATGTCTTATTGTTTACTGCATACAGGTGTTTTGTCTCCTTACGTAGGTTTATCCCTAGGTATTTTGTTCCTTTTTTTTTTTTTTTTTGCGGTACGTGGGCCTCTCATTGTTGTGGCTTCTTCCGTTGTGGAGCACAGGCTCTGGATGTGCAGGCTCAGCAGTCATGGCTCACAGGCCTAGCTGCTCTGCGGCATGTGGGATCTTCCCGGACCAGGGCAAGAACCTGTGTCCCCTGCATCGGCAGGCAGACTCTCAACCACTGGGCCACCAGGGAAGCCCCTAAGTATTTTATTCTTTTTGTTGTAATGATAAATGGGAGTGTTTCTATAATTTCTCTTTCAGATTTTTAATCAGTCTATACGAATGCAAGAGATTTCTGTGCATTAATTTTGTATCCTGCTACTTTAACAAATTCATTGATTAGCTCTAGTAGTTTTCTGGTAGCATCTTTAGGATTCTCTATGAATAGTATCATGTCATCTGCAAACAGTGACAGTTTTACTTCTCCTTTTCCGATTTGGTTTCCTTTTATTTCTTTTTCTTCTCTGATTGCTGTGGATAAAACTTCCAAAACTATGTTGTATAATAGTGGTGAGAGTGGGCAACCTTGTCTTGTTCTGGATCTTAAAGGAAATGGTTTCAGTTTTTCACCATTGAGAACGTTATTGGCTGTGGGTTTGTAATATATGGCCTTTATTATGTTGAGGTCAGTTCCCTCTATGCCTACTTTCTGGAGGGTTTTTTTTTATCATAAGTGGGTGTTGAATTTTGTCAAAAGATTTTTCTGCAACTTTTGTGATGATCATATGGTTTTTATCCTTCAGTTTGTTAACATGGTTTATCACATTGGTTGATTTGTGTATATTGATGAATCCTTGCATTCCAGGGAAAACCCAACTTTATCATGGTGTATGATCCTTTTAATGTGCTGTTGGATTCTGTTTGCTAGTAGTTTGTTGAGTATTTTTTCATCTATGTTCAGCAGTTATTGGCATGTAGTTTTCATTTTGTGACATCTTTGTCTGGTTTTGGTATCAGGGTGATGGTGGCCTCGTAGAATGAGTTTGGGAGTGTTCCTCCCTCTGCTATATTTTGGAAGACTTTAAGGAGGATAGGTGTTAGCTCTTTTCTAAATGTTTGATAGAATTCGCTGGTGAATCCATCTGGTCCTGAGCTTTTGTTTGTGGGAGATTTTTAATCGCAGTTTCAACTTCAGTGCTTGTGATTGGTCTGTTTATATTTTCTGTTCTTCCTGGTTCTGTCTCGGAAGGTTGTGCTTTTCTAAGAATTTGTCCATTTCTTCCAGATTGCCCATTTTATTGCCATATAGTTTCTTGTTGTAATCTCTCACGATCCTTTGTATTTCTGCCTTGTCAGTTGTTACTTCTCCTTTTTCATTTCTAATTCTATTGATTTGAGTCTTCTCCCATTTTTTCTTGATGAGTCTGGCTAATGGTCTATCAATTTTGTTTATCTTTTCAAAGAACCATGTTTTAGTTTTATTGGTCTTTGCTATTTTTTCCTTCATATCTTCTTCACATATTTCTGATCTGATCTTTATGATTTCTTTCCTTCTGCTAACTTTGGAGTTTGTTTTTTGTTCTTGTTTCTCTAATTGCTTTAGGTGTAAGGTTAGGTTGTTTATTTGATATTTTTCTTGTTTCTTGATTTAGGATTGTATTGCTATAAACTTCCCTCTTAGAACTGCTTTTCTCCATCTGATAGTTTTTGGGTTATTGTGTTTTCATTGTCATTTATTTGTAGGTATTTTTTGATTTCCTCCTTGATTTCTTTAGTGATCTCTTGGTTTTTAGTAGTGTATTGTTTAGCCTCAATGTGTTTGTATTTTTAAAACATTTTCCCCATAATTGATATATAGTCTCATAGTGTTGTGGTCAGAAATGATACTTGATATGATTTCAATTTTCTTAAATTTACCAAGGTTTGATTTGTGACCCAAGATATGATCTATACTGAAGAATGTTCCATGAGCACATGAGAAGAAAGTGTATTCTGTTGTTGTTGGATGGAATGTCCTCTGAAAATGAATTAAATCCATCTTTTTTTTTTTTTTTTTTTTTGTGGTACAAGGGCCTCTCACTGCTGTGGCCTCTCCCGTTGCGGAGCACAGGCTCCGGACGCGCAGGCTCAGTGGCCATGGCTCACGGGCCTAGCCGCTCCATGCCATGTGGGATCTTCCCGGACCGGGACACAAACCCGTGTCCCCTGCATCGGCAGGCAGACTCTCAACCACTGTGCCACCAGGGAAGCCCATAAATCCATCTTTTTTAATGTGCCATTTAAAGCTTGTGTTTCCTTATTTATTTTCATTTTGGATGATCTGTCCATTGGTGAATGTGGGGTGTCAAAGTCCCCTACTATGATTGTGTTACTGTCAATTTCCCCTTTTATGGCTGTTAGCATTTGCCTTATGTATTGAGATGCCCCTATGTTGGGTGCATAAATATTTACCATTGTTATACCTTCTTCTTGGATTGATCCCTTGATCATTATGTAGTGTCCTTCTTTGTCTCTTATAATAGTTTTTATTTTAAAGTCTATTTTGCCTGATATGAAAATTGCTACTCCATCATTCTTTTGATTTCCATTTGCATGGCATGTCTTTTTCCATCCCCTCATTTTCAGTCTGTATGTGTTCTAAGTCTGAAGTGGGTCTCTTGTAGACAGCATATATATAGGTCTTGTTTCTGCTTCCATTCAGCCAATCTGTGTCTTTTGGTGGGAGCATTTAATCCATTTACATTTAAGGTAGTTATCCATATGTATGTTCCTATTACCATTTTCTTAACTGTTTTGTGTTTCTTTTTGTAGTTCCTTTCCTTCTCTTGTGTTTCCTGCCTGGAGAAGTTCTTTTAGCATTTGCTTTAAAGTTGGTTTGGTGGCACCATATTCTCTTAGATTTTGCTTGTCTGTAAATGTTTTAATTTCTCTGTCCAATCTGAATGAGATCCCTGCTGTGTAGAGAAATCTTGATTGTAGGTTTTTACCTTTCATCACTTTAAATAAGTGTCTCCATTCCCTTGTGGCTTGCAGAGTTTGTGCTGAACGATCCACTGTTACCCTTATGGGGATTTCCTTGTATGTTATTTGTTGCTTTTCCCTTGTTGCTTTTAATATTTTTTCTTTGTATTTAATTTTTGATAGTTTGATTAATATGTGTCTTGGTTTTTTTCTCTTTGGATTTATCCTGTATGGGACTCTTTGTGCTTCCTGGACTTGATTGACTGTTTCCTTTCCCATATTAGGGAAGTTTCCATTATAATCTCTTCAAATAATTTCTCAATCCCTTTTTAATTCTCTTCTTCTTCTGGGACCTCTATAATTCGAATGCTGGTGTGTTTAATTTTGTCCCAGAGTTCTCTGAGACTGTCCTCAATTCTCTTCATTCTTTTGTCTTTTTTCTGCTCTGCAATAGTTATTTCCACTACTTTATCTTCCAGGTCAGTTATCTGTTCTTCTGCCTCAGTTATTCTCCTATTGATTCCTTCTAGAGAATTTTTAATATCATTTATTGTTTTGCTCATCATTGTTTGCTTTCTCTTTAGTTATTCTAGGTCCTTGTTAAATGTTTCTTGTATTTTCTCCATTCTGTTTCCAAGATTTTGGATCATATTTGCTATCATTACTCTGAATTCTTTTTCTGTTAGACTGCCTGTTTCCTCTTCATTTGTTTGCTCTGCTGGGTTTTTACTTTGCTCCTTCATCTGCTGCGTATTTCTCTGTCTTCTCATTTTGCTTAATTTACTGTGTTTGGGGTCTCCATTTTTCAGGCTGCAGATTCATATTTCCTGTTGTTTTTGGTGTCTGACGCCCATGGGTGATGTTGGTTCAGTGGGTTTTGAAGGCTTCCTGGTGTAGGGGACTGGTGACTGTGTTCTGGTGGATGAGGCTGGATCTTGTCTTTTGGTGGGCAGGGTTGCATCTGGTGGTGTATTTTGGGGTCTTTGTGAACTTATTATTATTTTAGGCAGCCTCTCTGCTAATGGGTGGGGTTGTGTTCCTGTCTTGCTAGTTGTTTGTCATGGGTTGTTCAGCAGTGGAGCTTGCTGGTCGTTGAGTGGAGCTGGCTCTTCGCATTGAGATGGAGATCTCTGTGAGAGCTCTTGCTGATATTTATTATGTGTGGCCTGGAGATCTGGTAGCCAATGTCCTGAACTTGGCTTTCCCACCTCAGTGGCTCAGGCCTGCCACCTGGCTGGAGCACCAAGACCCTGTCAGCCACATGGCTCAGAATAAAAGGGAGGAAAAAAAGAGAGAAAGAAAAAAAAATAATGTTATTAAATTAAAAAATTACAAAATTTATTAAAAAATAATTTTAAAAAAGTAAAAAAAATAGAAGAGAGCAAATAAGCCAATAAACAAATCCACCATTGATAACAAGTGCTAAAATCTATACTAAGATAAAGATAAAAATCAGAAACTAGTCAATCACATACAGCAAACCCCACACCTACAATTGCTCCCAAAGTCCACCACCTCAATTTTAGGATGATTCGTTATCTATTCAGGTATTCCACAGGTGCAGGGTACATCAAGTTGATTGTGGGAATTTAATCTGCTGCTCCTGAGGATGCACAGAGAAATTTCCCTTTCTCTTCTTTATTCGCGCAGCTCTTGGGGTTCAGCTTTGGATATGATCCTGCCTCTGCATGTAGGTTGCCCTCTGGCGCCTGTTCTTCATCCAGACAGGATGGGGTTAAAGGAGAGGCTGATTAGGGGACTCTGGCTCACTCAGGCTGGGGGGAGGGAGGGGGAGGGAATGCGGGGCCATCCTGCAGCAGCAGAGGCCAGCATGACATTGCAACAGCCTGAGGCATCGTGTGTTCTCCTGGGAAAATTGTCCCTGGATCACAGGACCCTGACAGTGGCGGGCTGCACAGGCGCCAGAAGCGGGGGTGTGGATAATGACCTGTGCTTGCACACAGGATATTTGGTGGCTGCAGCAGTAGCCTTAGCATTTCATAGGCATCTAGTGTCTGTGCTGATAACCTCGGCTTGCACCCGTCTCTGAAGCTTGTTTAGGCAGTGTTCTGAATCTCCTCTTCTCACGCACCTTGAAACAATGTTCTCTTGCCTCTTAGGCAGGTCCAGAATTTTTCCCATACTCCCTCCTGGCTAGCTGTGGTGCAGTAGCCCCCTTCAGGCTGTGTTCACTCAGCCAACCTCAGCCCTCTCCCTGGAATCTGACCTTGGAAGCTGGAGCCTCAGCTCCAAGCCCCCACCTGTCCCAGTGGGTGAGCAGAAAAGCCTCTCAGGCTGGTGAGTGCTGGTTGGCACTGATCCTCTGAGCGGGAATTTCTCTGCTGTACCCTCTGCACCCCCGTTGCTGTGCTCTCCTCCATACTCTGAAGCTTCCCCCCACCCACCCACCTTCTCCACCATTGAAGGGGCTTCCTAGTGTGTGGAAAATTTTCCTCTTTCACAGCTCCCTCCCAGAGGTGCAGGTCCTGTCCCTTTTCTTATGTCTCTGCTTATTCTTTTTTCTTTTGCCCCACCCAGTATGTGGGGTTTTTCTTGCCTTTTGAGAAGTCTGAGGTCTTCTGCCAGTGTTCAGTAGGTGTTCTGTAGGAGTTGTTCCACATGTAGATGTATTTTTGATGTATTTGTGGGGAGGAAGGTGATCTCCACAACTTACTCCTCTGCCATCTTGAAAGTCCAGCCATAGCCCTTTGACCCCAATAAATTCCTTATAGGTTTTGGATTTTCATCTGTTTTAATGTATGTTTAAAATAATCTAAAGAGCCTAATAATGTAATATTAATTTGATATGGGGTGGGAGGACCTCTTTAAGATAATAGGAAAACATAAAAAAATTGTGTCAACTACATAAAATTAAATATTTGCATATGTACATAAAAAGCACTATGTTCAATCAAAATATGAGCCACCAATTATGAAAAGAACAAATTACAACAAAAACTAAGGCAAATATGTAACGTATTGTTATAGATAAAGAAAAATGTCTTTGAACACCTCCCTATAAAACTTTTCAAAAATATAATTCTAACCTACTTATAATTGAAGTAATAATATTTAAAATAATGTTACCATATTTTGACTATCGAATTGTCATAAAGTTTAATAAATTATTATGCCCAGTGCCAGGAAGATGAAAGAATATTGTACTCTGTGAACTGCTTGGGTCAGCTTATAAAATGTACATGCCTTCTGTGGGGCAATATTATGGTAAGTTTTAGAAATCGTAAAGATATTCATACCTTTTATCCAGTTTTTCTACTTTTAGGAAGTTGTGTTTGCAAAATAATCAGAAATATACACAAGATATAGTTAAAATGGCATTGGCTTCAGCATTATTTATAATATCATTGATGTAATTGAATCCAGCAAGAGTGTATGATCAAATTAATTCTGATATATCTGTATGATAGAATAGTGTGCCATCTATATAATTAAGTAGACTAAAATGTTCATGGTATATTTTTAAAGGATAGAAAATTTTAAAAATATATAAAGTACACTTCTGTTTTATATGTATAAATTATACAAAAGATAAAGGAAACAGCACAAAGTATAAATAATGATTCAGGTACTGAGATTATGGGTGAGCTTATTTTTATCTATATATTTTTTCTACAGCATAACATTTATTATGCTATACATCACATTCACTTATACATTTACATGTTTTTATAATATCAATCTAATAATGTAATAATTTTGTAAAGAATCCTTCTCAATTGCATCAGGTGGAATTTTAATTTTACTTAAAGAGAAGAGAGAGAAGGAGGGAGGTGAAGCAGGGATAGATAAGAAAGAATGCAAAAGAAACTTTTTCTTTGCTGTATAGTTTCTAAAAGTGCCTTGCCTCATGTCTCAGTGGCAAGAGATGTGAGTGAAAAATAAAATAAAAATAGCAAATTACATGGATTTGATGATGCACTTAAATATCTTGTTGGATTCTGTGATGGCTTATTGCATTATCTATACATGAGTAGAAATAATTTATTCTTTTAATAAAATGTCAGAGAGCATTTTATTTGTGCTGTATATTTGCACCAAAATGCAATGGAGACAAAATACAATTACTATTTTATTGAGGCCTTTTAATGTTTTCATCCTGATATATTTTACATTCCTATATCTAAGATTCAAATTTATAGGTTGTTAGATTATTGGCATTGAGGAGTTAGAACTGACAACTAACTCAGCTAGCATACGAGAAAGCAACAGTGATTAAACAGAAGAATTCTTGGATATAGGAATTCCATTCCCTCTTTCTCTATTTAAAGTAAAATTTGTTGCATCAGTTTTTGTTGGCATTTCAATTACTGTTTCATCTGTTTGTTGAGGACGTATTCTTTGAAATCAATATCTTTTGACAGTCCATACATTTCTCTAAGTTTAGAATGTGAGGCATTTGCTTAGTAGAACTTTTTGTTTTCATGCACAACTGTTGTCAGCAAGGAGGAAGCCAAAAATTCAGAGTTTAGTCTCGCTTGAGAGGTTACAGAGATAGCACTACACAGCACGTTATTGTTCCATGTGGTTGAACTGCATTGTTTTGTCACAAATGTACTCAGAATAAATGTTCTTTTTTTTCTGTCTATGAGCAGCTCATGAACTATTATTCTCCTTTTTCTGTCTTTACAAGAATCAGAACACAAATACATTCACAATTCCTCTAGTTAAAATAACTTTTGCAAATTTCTGTACAAGACTTGCCTTTCCATTTCTGTGTTCCTGTCTCTAATGCAGTTTCAGAAACACAGGGTTTTCTGAATTCCAGGCATTTAATTGTGTTATCTGGGCTCCTAGGCCTTCAACATATTCTTGATGGTGGTAAACCACTGACTCCCTCAGCACTGTCTTGTTCTCATTGCTTTCAGACTTTTGGCTTTTTACTGCCCCTGGCCCACTGAGATATTTCTAATTCTTATACCTGCCCCAGGGCCTTGTTATTTACCACACTATTAGATGATTATAACTCTTGTTTCAAGGGTCCCTTCTTTTTGTTTGTCCTATCTTAATGTAGTTTCAGTTTTCAATAAAAATAGAAAGGTCTTGTATGGCAATTTATGTTTTACATCTAGCAGTATGATTTCTTGATCTTTTCATGCTGATGCATATAAATGTATTTCATTTTTTTGAACTGCTGCATCACAGTATGGTATCATAGAATTTATTTAACTATTCTCCTATGGATGGATAAATAGCAGATTTCTATTTTTTTTAATCACAAGCAATACCCTAATAAAAATCCTTAGTCATATATTTTTGTTCATAAATTTAAAATATGAAACTGTGTCAGGCTTCCCTGGTGGAGCAGTGGTTGAGAATCTGCCTGCTGGTGCAGGGGAGACAGGTTCGAACCCTGGTTTGGGAAGATCCCGCATGCCGTGGAGCAACTGGGCCCGTGGGCCACAACTACTGAGCCTGCGCGTCTGGAGCCTGTGCTCCGCAACAAGAGGCCACGATGGTGAGAGGTCCGTGCACCACGATGAAGAGTGGCCCCCGCTTGGCACAACTAGAAAAAGCCCTCACACAGAAAAGAAGACCCAACACAGCAAAAATAAATAAAAATAAATTAACAAACTTCTACCCCCAACATCTTCTTTAAAAAAAAAAAAATGAAATTGTAGAATGGGTACATGAATTTGAATTGCTGGTTCAAAGGGTATATACTTTTAAAATATTAGTAATTATTTACTTTTAATCAATACTGCCAAATTGTCTATTAATATGACCACACTAATTTATACTCTAGCAACCAGATTTGAGAGTCAGTTTCCTCATATCTTTATCAACTCTGGTTATAATCAGTATCCATGATTCTTACTAATTGGATGATGGGAAAAACCTTCTTTAAAAATTGCATATTTTGTTTTGCTGTGCTGCGCAACTTGTGGGATCTTAGTTCCTTAACCAGAGATTGAACCTGAGCCCATGGCAGTGAAAGCACAGAGTCCTAATCACTGGACCACCAGGGAATTAAAAAAATTGCATTTCTTGATTACTAGTAAGAGTGAGCATATTTTGATCTATTTATTGACTATTTGTTTCTTTTTTGTGTGCTATTCCTATTACGATTCCTTGCTTATTTTTATATTTTAAAATTTTATTTATGAAAGTTCTTTGTATGTGAAGGACTTGATTTCTTTAGATATTTTAAAGATTTTTTTTTACCGTGAACTATAACACATACACAGATAGAAAAATTCATATCGAATTTTATTTATTCGTCAGAGCTACACAACCTAGAGATGAACCTTATATGATTTAACTAGTGTTTTCTCAATAGTGGACAGCTAATATTTTGTTTTCCTATCTCCCGTCCTTCTGGGAATAGTAAAAACCTTGCCCCCTGACCACAGAGGATAAGGGTGATAGATCTGGGCTATGGGAATATGAGGTCTTTCTCTCTCTGTGGCTGGAAGTGAAGCCAAGAAGCTGAGAGAAACAAATATGGGAGGGAGGAAGAGAGATTGACAGTAGTAATATTGTATCCATTTTTTACGTTTTATTCTGAAGTCATTTAACAATTCTGTCCTTGGATTTGATGAGAGCACAGTGTTGTTAGGAAGATTTTCTTTTATGTTTAAGCCAGCTCAAGATGGGTTTTTGTGACATGCAACAGAATGCATCCTTATGAATGCAGAATTTCTGCCTAATTTTGAGGTAGATTGTTTTATTTCCTTTCAGTAAAGAGTTTGGATGTAAATTTCTAGGAAGGGCATTAACATGCCACTGAATAAGAAGCTATGTTCAGGCATATTTACTGATGAGATGCCAATACCTTTGATCCTTTTGTTTCCAGATTTCATAGTTTAGTAAAGTTGGGGCAAGGGTAAGGGATAGAATAATAGGGAGAAAGAAAGGATAAACATTTGTGAAAGGTTGCCAAAACCACTGGATAAAATGCAGAGTAGGAAATTCACTTCAGTTACTGTGTTTCCTGCTCCAGAAGAGTTAGCTGGTTCTTTTCAAAAATTGTCTCATTACTTTTGTACAGTTTCCAATTCCTTTCAGATATTTTCAAGATTAAAAAATTTCTTTAAACATGCTCAACATAGTTTCACAGTATGTATGATTATTCCAATAGATGAAGTGTTTATAGATGTTTCAATTATCTTGTTTCTCCTATTTTTTGCCTTTCTTCCTTGTATGCTGATGATTTTGTATGTCTGGTTTTCCAAGTTCAATAATTAAGTTTCCTTGTAATGCTTGGGCTGCAAATTCAGAAAAGTGTTAGCTTACTTCCAGTTTGCTCTTGCCTTGCAGGCCCCAACTTAAAGAGTGGGTGTCTCAGGATTCCTACTTAGGGAGGCACTGGATTTTGCTTTAGTTGCCCTCAATCTAAAAAGCTTCTAAAACCCCTGTTCACAGCTATCTCTTCATGTGGGCAAATACCCTCAAAGCAACAGCAATTTTGCAAACTGTTCTTACCTTATTGGGTTCCCACATTTTCCTAGATTTTGATCTGGTAATTTTCATATATATTACCATTCATCTGTTTGTCATACATTATGTACATAATGTTGATTTTTAGTTGTCCTTGGTGGAAAAGCTGGTCTTAATTACCTGATGCAACATACTAGAAGTGGAAATCTTTCCTCATAGAGCAGAAAGCAGACCAGTGGTTGCTGGAACCCAGGTGGGAATGAGCATTGACTACATATGGGTATGAGAGAACATTTGAGGATGATGCAAGTGTTCTAAAACTGCATTATGGTGATGGTTATATAACTGTATAAATTTACTAAAATATATTGATCTGTGCACTTAAAATGCGTAAGTTTTATAACATTTGAACTATCTCACACTAAGGCTGTTTAAAGAAGAGACTCTGAAGGGGTTATTAAAGAATGGGAGAAATCTCAGATAGATTGAGTAGGGGATGTGAAAGCAGAGAGCTTGAACCCTCATTTTCTATTAGGTTCTCAGGAAGGAGACCATTTCACAGGGAGCCCCAAGGTCAACATGGAGAGACCACATGTTGGAAATGATAATGATAATTGTGCATGTTTGGGCAGAGAGAGTGCTGGAGATCGCTTCTCTCTCTTAAAAATTGTCTTAGCTGTGCAGCACTGAAGGGAGATCCAGAATTCATCACATGTTCTTGTGGAGAACCAGTAGCATTGCCATGATGAGGACTGCGTTAGCCACGTAACAGAGGTCAGACAGAGAAAGCAGAAGAGACCCAGAGAATCTGAAACACCTGCAGGAGCTGAGGGGGGAGGTTTGGGGGGTGAAGGTCAAGAACCACCTGATATGCTGAAGGAATAGACCCCAAGTTACATAAGCTGAATATTCTAGAAGCAGATGTAGTAAGGACAGAAACTAGAGACCTGGCAAGATTAAGTTGCTGTGGTATGTATCCTACACCTCCTCTCCATATGGACCTCAACCAGAGCTGGATTGGAGCCCCTGTCACTCCAACTCCTTGGGCGTATATGAGCTTTACCCCGTTACCAGAAACTGTCTTGTGAAGGAGGAAGGCAGTCCTTTTGAGAGAGGAAGGACAGCCTGATGGATAGTTTGAACTTTGATTTAGCTGAATATTTTCCTGAAAGGGACTTTTAAATTAAAAAAAGACCATTTATGTCCAAAAAGAATGATTTACCTCTAATTGGAATTTTAATGCTCTGCCCCCATCCCACCCCCAGCCATATGCCAGAATGGTGCTTGGCAGGAAGCTTAGTGCTTTTGTAGAGAAATTAGATCACTTCATTTTTGTTATACATGTGAGCTCTAGTGTGTAAGTTTTGACACATGACTGCTACTACCGCAGCATCATCAATGACCTGTCAATAAGCAAAATTATAATTTCCCATGGGGAGACGTGGCTGTCAAATGATATGTACTTGGATATGAATAAGCAAAGGGTGCTTTGTTTCTCTTGGTTCTGTGTGAAAATTTACAGCCTGTCTATTGTCTTTGTCAATACCAGTATATATTTCACTTCTGCATAAAAGAGCTCATCAGACAAAACTGGTTAAGGTGGAAAAGGTTTTCAATCCTGTGTGTACTGCTTTGATTTACCCGTTTCAGCCAAGGTCAATTAGGTCAACTCTGTCCTAGAAATGTCATGCTCATTTCTAAATAAGATGTATTTTGTTGTTGTTTTTATATCCTCCTCCACCTGGTCCAAATGCTCCCTTTCTTCCTAGGCCCAGCTTGTATATCCAAATCCACGACTCCTCCAAGCACTTTAAATCACACACTTTTCCTACTCTTCTGGGCTCACAAAGCACTTAAATGCAGACCACTTATTTAGCTCTGCCTACAATGATAATTTAGCCATATCTCATATGGTGATCTAAAATCTTTCCCAAGCTGTGTGAAGTTAGAACCTATAGCTTATGTCTTTGTATATGTCTGTAGTGTAAGGTTGGTTCACTGTTTGGTATCAGCCAAATCTGACCACTATTTTACTTATTCTATGACCCAAAGCGAATATCTTAGCTTCTATTAGCTTCAGTTTCCTCATGGGGTTGTTGAGAAGATTATTGATATTAGGCATGTAAAGAGTTTAACTCAGTGTATGTATATTTTGGCACACAAATATCGAATAAGCATCAGTTATCCCTAGAGAAAGACCTTTGAGGGCAAGGATTGTCTCCCTTCCTCTTTCCTCTTAACTCTACCTTTGAAATATTTCACGTCCAACCACTTCTCATGACTCTCACTGCCACCAGCCTCCAACTGATACTGGTCCCTATCATCTCTTGTCTGGGTGGTAGTAACTGCTTGATTCTCCTCCCGGCTGCAGGCTACACTACACACAGAACCCAGAGAGACTCTATTGAACTGAAGAGTGTTGGGAATTCGCATAGACTTTGAAACCTTTCAGTAGCTTCTTTCTTTTTATGTAAAATCCCATCATTTTAAGGACTGCTTCCAGTGCTAACTCTCTGACTTTATCTCCTACTACTTTCCCCTTCAGTCACTTGACTTTGACCACACTGACCTCCTGCTGCCTCTGCACTGCACCAGGAATTTACAGTTTCAGGACATGCATACTCACTTTTTCACATACATGTTTGCTCCCTCGTAATTTTCAGTTCTCTCTTCATACCTTATTAGAGAGGTCTTCCCTTATTACCCAGTGCAAATAGGATTTCTCACCCTGTCTCCCAACAATCTCTATCTCCTTTATTTGGCTTTATTTTTCTCTGATTCACTGACTCTCTGATGTATTACTTTTTTAACTTTATTTGCTTTCTGTCTCTTTCGACTGGAAGGTAAGCTCCATGTAGGCAGCCTTTTGTTCACTGCTCTATTCCCAATGCTTTAAAAAAAAAGTACCTGGCATAGAACATAAAAGAATGAATACATTAATGAAAAAGCAAGTAATGGATGGCATTTGTTTATAGCTATATGTTGAAAAGTTATCTGATATTATCAATACTTCTCTAAGTTGGTGGGAATATGGGTATTCTCCATTTTTTTATTTTCTAGCTTGTCTGTATTTTCTAGCTTTAAAAAATAATGCACATTTTTTTTTTTTTTTTTGGTACGCGGGCCTCTCACTGTTGTGGCCTCTCCCGTTGCGGAGCACAGGCTCCGGACGCGCAGGCTCAGTGGCCATGGCTCACGGGCCCAGCCACTCCACGGCATGTGGGATCTTCCCAGACCGGGGCACGAACCCATGTCCCCTGCATCGGCAGGTGGACTCTCAACCACTGCGCCACTAGGGAAGCCCTGCACATGTATTTCTCTGTTAACTTTGGAAATAAAATTTTTAAACAGAAAAAGGGAAAGTCATCTGAATGTGTTTGCAGTAGAAATGATGAGGCATTTCAATATGCAAGCCTATGCTGTGTAAGCTTCAAAGTTTTAGCATATTTTCTAACTGAATTAATTCTAATATTCCATGAATTTTGATTATGTCAGCATGTCCATATTCATTGCATACTGTGTTTTTTTGTTTTTTGTTTTTGTTTGTTTTTGTTTTTGCGGTACGCGGGCCTCTCTCCCTGTCGTGGCCTCTCCCGTTGCAGAGCACAGGCTCCGGACGCGCAGGCTCAGTGGCCATGGCTCACGGGCCCAGCCGCTCCACGGCATGTGGGATCTTCCCGGACTGGGGCACGAACCCATGTCCCCTGCATTGGCAGGCGGACTCTCAACCACTGCACCACCAGGGAACCCGCATACTGTGTTTTGTACCATTTTTCAATGAGTATATTGTCATTCACTGTGTGATGATCACAGGATTTCTATTTTGAGCCCTGTTAGACTGTAGTTAGTGGAATCCATTTCTAGTAGGGATGCCAGAGTTAGTACATAAAATACAAGATGCCTAGTTAAATTTGAGTATCAGATAAATAAATAATATTTTAGTATTAAGTATATCCCAAATATTTATGGGTCCTACTTATCCCCCCAAAATTCAGTGTTTCATATTTAACTGGATGTCTGTATTTTATCTAGCAACTACAATTACTAGCATGATTCTCCTACCTGTTTGCCTCACATTTCTGAATGTTTTCTTCTTTTTCCAAATCAAAATCAGGCAACTGTAGCCTGACCACTTGGGCCTGTGCTTTGCTATTGATCTACTTTACCACTAGAGGGATTATTTCCCCTTTGCTTTGGCTCCTGGTAGAAAGTAAAGCCAAAAGATAAGAATGATTAAATAAGAGCCCTTTCTTACCTCTGACTCCAGTAAAACAGAGGACAGAGCACACAAAGCTGGATTAGAACTTTACTTTGTGAGGGAGCTTTGAACAACAATTTGCTCTCTATAATGGAATTAGTCACTTGTTTCTACTGTCTATTAGCTCACCATCATGAAACAGCAGATGGCCTGGTGTGGAGCGTGCCCACAGGGTTCTGTTTATGGGAGAAAATTATGCGAAGGGCTGTGTTTGTTTTCTCTTTTCTAATTCCCCTTTTGGTGGAGATATTTTTTGAATTTCCAGTGGTAAGACTTACTAGGTTGAGGATTTGATTTGAAATCTATGTGGCTTATGTAGCACATCTAGCATCTAAGCTGTTGGTTTAATATGGTTTTGTGTATTGTCCACTGAGACCTGAATAAAATAATTTTGGACATGAATGAAGGTCTTATAAGTTGCTTCCAAATTTGCCTATACAATGATAGTGATTATTCCTCTGTACAAATATGTATAGCTTTGTCTGATACATTTAATTTCCTTTTCGCTTTAATACTCTGTAGTTAGTAGATTTTATATACTTCCGATTTTAATTCCATACTGAAGCATCATCAGTTGAGGTGTATATGAGTCTCTTCATCTGACAAGGAACTTCAATTTACCCAAATGCTGTAAGATGTGGGCTTTTGGGTTTCAAAGCCAGTTGACTCATTAACCACAGGAAAAAATCTTGTATACTATATGCTGCCTTTTAGTTCTCCTATTTGGTCCATAAACTATTCCTTGTTGACTTTCTAAAGATAAGTACAACTCTGTGAGGAAACTGCATTCTTAGAATTATTAAACTAAAGTGAAGGGCAAACATTTATAAAGAGAGTAAATATTAAAAGAACAGGCAGTGTGGTGTAGAGCTTGTTCTCTTACCTTTCAAATTCTGCTTGCTCAGAGGCGCCATATGAAACAGAAACATCCATTATTGTGTACACATTAGGTTAGTAAGAAAGAAAATATACCTCTTGAATCAAATCAAGTGCTCAGTGTCTGTCCTCAAGGCTATTTTTCCCAGTTCAAATAACAATAGTAATAGTAATAATAAGAATTACAGTTAATAGTTTTAAGCACTTACTATATGTTAAGAATTTTTAATATAACGATTTACTTATCCTTCCTATTCATGGAGAATTGCTATCATGTTAAAACTCTTCCACCATATTGTAAGTTCTTCAAGGATATTGACTGTTTTATTTGTCTCTGTATTCCTAGTAACTAGCATAGTGCTTGACTTGTTCTATTTCCTCAGTAAGTGAAGAGTAATGAATAAGTGAAAGAGAAGACTACTTCTTTACTTAAAATGTTAGAGAATAATATTTACTGGATCATTCATGGGATTTAGTCAAGTTTGACCATATTTAAAAATCATATTTATCTTCCTTTTTAATGTAATATTTTATATATTCTAGGATATATACACAAAATAAAGTATGATATGACTAATCAAAACCCACAATCCAAATTAGATCCTAGATCATTACCAATAACTCTCACCTATTTTTATGTTCCTCCCCTCATTTAGTTTCTGTTTCCCTCACCATAAGTAATGACTGTTTTGAAATTTTGGTTTATCATTCCATTATTTTTATTCTTTATATTTTTATTGAATACATATATGTGTCTAAATAGTGTACTGTTTAGCTGTACTTGCTTTTGAGCTTTATAAAATATGGTATCACACTATATGAATTCTGCAGAAATGTGCTCTTTTTCACTCAACATTATGCTCCTGATTCATCTATGTTTTTGCATGCAACAATAGTTTATTCATTTTTACTACTGTGTAATATTCCACTGTGCAAATAAACCACAATTTATTGATTTCTTCTCCTGTCAATGGACTTTTGGGGCTTGAATTTTTAACCTTTTGCTGGTAAGGAAAGTGATGCTGTCAACATTCTTGGACATGTCTTTTTGCCCATGTGTTAGAATTTCCTTCAAGCGTATACCTATAATTAGTATTACTGGGGCAAAGTGTATGCAATTGTTCAACATTACAAGTTAATGACAAATGGTTTAAGAAGGCAATCACCTTATTTCCTTGGGTGAACCAGAGCTGAGAATCCTAAGTTAATCTAATTCAAATTACTTACCTTGTTTTCTATTTAATGTTATGACCCAGACACTGTATATCTTGTTAAAGAGCAAATTCTAATAAAGACTACACCTTAAGATGTAGAATTGAGTGTTCCTGCTGACAGTATGTGATATACAAAGGATATTTATTAAATAACACCTTTGAGTGATGTTTCTGTAAACTAAAAGTCTAAACTCTGTGGTGGTGGCAAAAATATAGAATGTTATAATTGGAATTGTCCTGAAGACTTTGTAATTCCAAGAGCTTCTCTTCACCTAAATCCCCTTGAATGCAGAGAAGTATTCTGAGAAAATAAAATGACAACAGTATTTCTACTCCATCTTGTTGATGTGCAGAACAGTTCAATACAGGATGAACTGAGCTAGTCAGTTGTTTCCAGGTTTTTTTTTTTTTTCATAATTTATCCTTTTCAAGATTGTAGGCTGGTCTATCATTATATTGTAAAAAATATAAAAGAAATCTCAGTTTAGTGTAATTGGTTTCTAAAAGAGTATTTATCCACGTATGTTCTAAGAAAAAGTATTACTATAGTTAACTATATGCATATGGTCATATCTTTATCAGGCATCTTGATACATCTGCTACATATTGGAAATTGTAACTGAGGAGAATCCACGTATTTTAAGGAAGTTTTCATCTGACCTACAAGTATTCTGATCCATTTGGCAGATTACTTCCCTTCGGATTCCAATTTTAATCCAGATTCTTTAATTTACTATACTGTTCAGATTCAGACAAAGAGCAACATGATGCAACCATGTTACCAGAAAACAGACCTATGATGTAAGGAACTATAGGTGTTCTGCTTGCATGCAGATCATTCTCTCGAGTGTTGTGTCTATGCTATTGAATTGATCAAATCATTGGACTTTTGTTTGAAATTTGTCTTTAAATTTCATATTCTCAACATTTGGGATAGGTTAGTGGGCTAAATAAATGGTAATTGATCTATTCTGCAAAATAATGTTTTTGAGCACACACCAATGTGCCATGTTCTGCACCAGGCACTATGGGAGCTAGCAGAAGAGGATGAAGCTTGACTCTGCCCTGTGGAGCAGAAGATGAATTTTATATTGTAATAAACAATAAACTCTGTAGTGTAGAAATCAAATGCTAAGTGAAAACTGTAATAATTTGGGGGAGTGATCCATCCGTTGAACAACTTATTTCTGTCTGTATCTATAAATACAAATAGATCAAAAGCTTCTTTCATTTTGTAGTTTCATGTTTTGAATAGCTAGATTTGCTAATACTAAATCTATTCAGATGTAGATTTGTAATTACTAGAAACTTTTTTTAAGATAAAGTTTGGTTCACACCTTATCCTTATTGCTTACAAAAGTGTTTAGCACATAGTAACTGCTCAACTAACATTAATTCCATGAACTATCATCATTTAAAATAATAACTATAAAAATGAATATAAAATATATTAAACCAGCTTAATGGTGTTCAATATCTAGTGGCCAGAAATAAATGGGAAAAGCTCAACTAATGTCTGAAAACATCGCTTATGTAATAACCAAAGTGTTTAGCTGATAGAGTCTAATTTCCCTAGTAATATCTTCACCATAGCAATGCTCAGCTATTTTATTGTGAACTATGGCCTCTAAAATAATATTGGAAATGAAGATTTAGTGACATGAAGATTATGAGACACTGGATCGTGTCACTTGAGAGGTTGTTGGGTTACCCTTTGTTTGCTCTATGTCTACTTGGAGCAAGGTTATGATTAAACTTTGACCCAGATTTGAAATTCATTGTTACATACAGCCATGCCTAATTTATTCTGAATTTTTTAAAACAGCAAAATAGAAGGTGGTAAACTAAAATATAAGTCTATCTATCTATCTATCTATCTATCTATATATCTATCATCTATTTTCTTACAAATATTTGCTCATATTTTTCCAGGGAAATCATTAAGCCAAAGAGGAAATAGTCAATCATTCATAGCATATAAATACCAGTAATCAGTAGAGGTCATAACTTATTGTGAATAATGAAAATTCTACTTAACACTTGTGAAGGTCTTTGTGATTTGTAAAATGGTTTTCATATATATTATTTCACCCACCTCTCCCTATATGACTTTATCTGCTATAACATCATACATACGTAACAGATAAGGAAACTGAGTCCATTTTGGTTGTGACTTCCCCAGTATTTCATGTTTAATAACTTACCATTGTTCTTTCACTATTGGGCTTATCTTAATATTGTTTCTTCCATTATTGTTATATGTGTATACATATATATTTTTAAATTTAGTTTAACCATAAAATACATAAAATCTACATAAAAGTTTATATCTTCTTTACTTACTACAGTATACATTCATTTTATTATTTAAGTTTTTCAATTATTATCCTAAATATCTGTGTAATATTTTATTGAAAGGATGTGAATCATTTACTCCATTCATTCAAAAATATTTACTAAGCCCTTATAATGTGCCAGGCAGTAGGCACTGACGATATAGCACTGAACTAGGCAGTTTGTTAATATCAGAAACTAAAAGACCTTTAGATATTATTTTCTAATATGTGATACATATATGTAAAAAACACTGCATGCAGTGTTCATAAAAATTAGCCTGCTTCCTTTGATAATTAGTAAAGAGGGTATTCTTTACATGACCCTTGATATATAAATTGCTTTTCAAATAGGTTGTAAAAATTTACATAGTTGCTGAGTGTATAAAAATCTTTAATTTCCTCAAATTCTGACCAGCATTTTACACACTCACTCATGCATGTACAGTATTATATGTGTGTATTTACTTTTACTAAATTGATAGGCGATAAATGGTATCATTAATTTAATTTATAAATTTTGATAACTAGTGAAAATATTTCACTGTACACTTTTTTATAAAAGTATTTTTCTCTCATGTGAAACACCTGTTCATGTCTCATCCCACTTGGATTTTGAAGTATAAAGTTCAAAATAGAGAGGTCCAACAATGTTTATGAAGAATCTATTTTTACTCTCTTCATTTTACCACCTTTTTCACATATCTAACTCACATATGTGTTTAGGTATGCTTCTGTCTTAGTTATATTTAAATAAATAAATATACTAAATTCTGAATGTGGCTTAGTAATATCTGTTTAAATCACATTATATTTAAATGCATTTTAACATCTGATAAGGCAATTTGCCCCTTATAAATCTTTCTATTCAAAAGTGTGTTAACTTTTCTTGCTCATTTACTTTAACTGTTTTAGCGAAGCATTATCATTTTCTTTATAAAAGTTCTATATGTAAGATTTGTTTCTAGTCACTACATACGTATGCACAGATATATGTAATTTTCACTGTTTTTTTGCTATTATTAATAGACTCAGTTTCTATACAGTTTGTAAGTAGCTGTTGACAATATGTGAAAAGCAAAGTTTGCTTATATATTTTCTAGCTGGCCAACTTACTGAACACTTTTATTATTGTTTTTCAGTTAAATCTATTGATTTTTTCAAAGTAATAATATCTTCAGAAATTAAGTAGCTTCTTCTACTTTTCAATATTTACAGGTCCTATTTTACTTTCTTCATGTCTTTATTTTGTAAAAATTCAAAGACAAACTTAGTATGCAACAGCTTGTGATATTCCAATCTCTGTGATGAAAACAATTGAGAAAGATGAATTGAATTTAAAAAATTACAACACTAGATTGCTGCTGAAGCAATGAGACCTGGAAGGGACAAAATTCAGCTGCAGGGAGAACCACAGTTAGCTAAGTTGATGTTCTGAAGATGATTTATCCTAGGGGTTTGTATTGATTCAGGGTACAGGGCAAGAGACCAAGAATCTGAACTTCATCTGGGAAGAGGATTGATACTAGGTGCAGAGAAATTAATAAATATTTTAGTGGTTTTATGGAGCTGAAGACACAAAATTGAAGATTGTGGCCTCTAAAGCATGGTTGCTTTTTGCCTGAAAACTTTGCTGAATTTTGAAATTATCTGTGGCAGGAGGAAATATGATAATTTTCTTCTTGAGAATCATGGTGCATATTAGCAAATTAAATGCTTTGGGAAGTCCCTTAGAGACAAAAGCCATTTAACTTTGCTTCCTGTACTTTTCCAAGCTTATTTGTTTAAGGGGTTTTTCACTCATAACAAAAGACATCCTATCAAACACAGTTTGGAAAATGCTGAACTAGAATATTATTGAGTACATCATGTCAAGTTTATACATGTGTTGACTGACCGTGGCATGTCTGAATATAACCTCTAAATTAATCTAAGTTGTACATCAATTTATTTTAAGCACTAGAGGGAAAACAGGTAGATTCTCAAAACAAATGCACACTTTATTAAATGAAAATCTTATGTTTTGACAATATAACAAGTACATATGTATTTTGTAATGATATCAAAGAACAGTAATAAAATTTTATGCCTTTTCTCACATAATTTCAATTTGCATAAATTAAAATTTTTGTAAATGAATATCTTGGAGAACATCCAGGTAAAAAATCTGTAAGAATCACACATTTGTCTAAAATTACAACATATTATAATATTGTACAATTGTATGAGATTATATTAACTTAGTTGGTTCTAATAAAATGAAGTGAGGTGTATTACACAAATATGAAGCAAAAACTAATGGCTATGAAATAAATAGGAAAATGATGAGATAAAACTGAATTTAACTAATTTGAATAGAACCAAGTAGTGCATCAAAACAGACTTTGGAGACATATGATAAATATAAAAAAATAAATTGCATTTCTATATACTAGTAATGAACAAAACAAAAAGGAAATTAAGAAAACAATTTCATACACAGAAGCATCAAAAAGAATAAATTATTCAGGAATAAATTTAACAAAAGAAGTGAAAAAAAGTATACTGAAAACTACAAAGTGTGGCTGAAAGAAATTAAGACAGATCTAAAGAAATAGGATTTTTTGGATAGAAATTGACAAGCTGATCCTAAAAGTTATATGAACATTCAAAGAACCCAAATTAGCCAAAACAATACAAAAAAATTAAAAGTTGGACAATTTACATTTACTGTGCAACTACAGTCATCAAGACTTGTGATATTGACATTTATGGAATGAAAAGCCCAGGAATAAGCATTTACATTTACAGCCAATTGATTTTCAGCAAAGCTGTTAAGGAAACTCAATGGTGAGACGATAGTCTTTTCAACAAATGTTGCTTGAAGAATTGGATATCCATACATTAAAAAAAGAAAAAGCTAGCTTTGACCCTTACCTCACACCATATACAAAAATTAACTCAAAATTGATCATACACCCAAATGTAAAAGTGAAAACAATAAAACTTCTAGAAGAAAACATAGGAGAAGCTCTTTGTGACCTTGGGATAAGCGAAGGTTTCTTAGATATGACTCCAAAAACATTATCCATAAAAACAAACAATTGATAAATAGGATCTCATCAAACGAAAAGCTTTTGCTGTTTAAGAGATACCATTAAGGAAAAGACAAGCTAAAATCTGGGTGAATATGTTTGCAAATATGTAGTTGATAAAGGAGTTGTATCTATAATATATAAAGAACTATTGCAACTGAATAGTAAGACAAACAACCCAGTTAAATCAATCAGATTTTTTTAATTGGCAAGAGATTTGAACATTTTGCAATAAAGATATATGAATGACCAAATATGTTCATGATAAGAAGTCCAACATCACTAGTCACTGGGAAAATGAAATTATGATCACAATAAGGTACAACTGCATATTCACTAAAATGACTGCAATCAAAACTGACAACTGGAGCCCTTGTACAATTCTAGGAGAATGTAATGGTACATCTACTTTTGAAAACAATTTGGCAGTTTTTTTAAAAAGGTAACATAACTTTACTATATGATTTAGCAATTCTACTCCTGGCTATCTGCTCAAAAGAAATGAAAACATACATCCCCCCAAATCCTTATATGCCAATTTCTATGGCAGTGTTATTCAGCAGAGCCCCAAACTGGAAACATCCAAATGTCCATCAACTGGTGAATGGAAGGTGGTATATCTATACCATGACATAGGTTTTTAGCAATAAAAAGGAACGAACTACCTATATGTGCTGCCTTATGGAAGAACCTCAAAAATATTATGCCAAGCGAAAAAGCCAGACACAAAAGACTATATGTTGTACGATTTGACTTATATTTCCAGAAAGGTCACATCTATGAGAGATAGCAAATCAATGGTTACATAAGAGTGGGAGTGGGGATTGACCACAAAGTGGCCAAAAGGAATTTTGGTTGTGGTGAGGAGGGGTGATAAATATTCTAAAATGGCATTGTGGTGGATTGCACAATTCTAAGAATTTACTAAAAAATTATTGAACTGTACATTTGCAAAGGGTGAATTTTATAATATGTAAAGTGTACCTCAATAAAGACGTTAAAACAACCACTACCACAAAAACAAAATAGACTTTGAAAGACAGATATATTTTTAAAACAAAAAAAGTTGCATAAAGCTCATGAATGGTTTATTCAATATTTGTGTAACCTTGGGTAATTGTTTCATTTGTTGGGAGCTCAGAGATCATCAAGTTAAAATTTCTTACTTTACAGTGAAGAAACTAAATTTTAGTTTTACATAGATCTGATGAAAGCTTTCTATTCCACCCTATTGGTCAATTTCTCTGTTGTAATTATCATAGCTTCAAAATGAGTCCTGTAAATTTTTTTTTTTTTTTTTTTTTCGATACGCGGGCCTCTCACTGTCGTGGCCTCTCCCGTTGCGGAGCACAGGCTCCGGACACGCAGGCTCAGCGGCCATGGCTCATGGGCCCAGCCGCTCCATGGCATGTGGGATCTTCCCGGACCGGGGCATGAGCCCGTGTCCTCTGCATCGGCAGGCGGACTCTCAACCACTGTGCCACCAGGGAAGCCCAGTCCTGTAAATTTTTGAGCAAGTTCCAGAACATTGCATGTAGCAGAATACACTTTTCAAAAATTAAAAGTAACTTAAACAATATTCTTCTAAGAAATATATACATGATAAAATTATATCAAGAATAAAAAGAAAGAATGAGTATTACCTGTTTCAGGAAAGTGTTAAGCTTGAGTAGGGAAAGGCAGAGAGATGGGATGGGGAGGAGGCAGATGGAGTGATTGTTTATAATCCAGACCTCCCATTGGATGGTGAACTCATGGTATTCATTATATTAATAAAGAACATAAATAAATAAGCAAACAAGCAAATGAATACATGAAAAGAAACCACGTTTTTTTCTCTGAAAAATTGTAAGGCATGTAAGATGTTTTGGAGGTTACAATCTTTTAAAGGAAATAAGCAGTGTATATTATACCTAGCTGAATACTTGTTAATACTTAAGTACAAAAACCTGTGGGTAGAATTGAAAGTTTGCAAAGCATTTTTTCATATATTATCTCATATGATTTCTCTAATCATGCTATAATGCAGGCAAACTATATACTATAATACCAATTTTCTTGATAAGCAATTGGAATTCTGATAGGTTAAGTCACTTATCCAAAGTAACACAACTTTTCAGTTATTTTTCAATAAGGAACTTGAATTAAACTCTAACTTTGGGTTCCCAAATTCTTTCCATTATAGCTGCCATCTCTTAAGATACAGAGTAGAAAGATGATTAAAGAGATGTATGTTGTATGAGAAACAAAAGTGCAAAGCTAAAATGAAATATATGTCATTTTGTGCTTCCTTGCATGCAGTACTTTCATTGGTTCCTACTTTAAGAATTTGGATAAGCTGAACTTACCAAAAAAGTTTGGAATTGATTTTACTTGCAATGTGTTTTTTTGTGCCACTTCAGTTTTAAGTATAAACTTAGCTCAATAGAGTTACTAATCATTTGGTTGACTGACTTCCTTTTGATTGCTTTTTACATAAATAGTGACTTGGTGATGGAGATATTTGGGACATTTTTTCCCAGGACATTTGAACTAATTGAGGGTGAATGTTTTTTATCCTCTATTGTTGTGAGTATGCAATTCAGCAGGATGTAGAGGCCTTTAAAACAAATTAAGAATTTTAATTGCAGTCCTCTGGGTGACTTGTGGTCAGTGGACCTGTGAACAGGGAGGTCACTACAGGCATTATGGCTTCCTCACCAGGTTTATAATGATTCATTTTTAATTTATGGAACATGTTCTTGCAAACTCTTTAATTTTTCATACACTGTAGGGCAGTGTTGGGTGGGGGGTAAAAGAAAAAATAGATGTTTTCTTAGCAAGTTATGATTGGAAAGACTTTTCTAGGGTACCAAAGCAATTCAGTAACAGATCTGTATTCAGAGTTCAGTTATGTTAAATTCTTTAACAAAAAAATAACTTCACACCAAATTTAACTTGGAGAAGGAGATACACTTCCCAAAATCTTAACAATGATTATACTGGATATATGAATTTATTGTATTTATACAAATTTATAAGTGTGATTTTAAAATCTCTTTTGTAAAAAAATTGTGATATAGCTAAATTTATACCCCTTCTTTCCTATAGTCTCCTAAAAAAGGGCTAGTTTTAATTGGATACCATATAACATAAATCATGGAAATATATTGTTTTTCTACTGTTTTAAGCTTAGCGGTTACTTTATAAATGTTTATTTACAAATAATAATATTGCTATGAAAAGTGCAAATGACTTTTGATTCCATTTTCTAGCCAAAACTTTTCATTTATGAATAAGGAAATTAAGGTTGAGAAGTTAAGAGACGTGCTCACTGTTCAAAAGTTCATAGCTAGTTGGCGGCAGAATTAGGATTATAACCTAGATCACAAGACCCCATTCTATGTCCTTTCCACTCTACCATAATGCAGATTAAACTTAAAACTTCCACAACACAACATGGTTGCAGTCTTATTACTCTATCAGTATTGGTGAAATATGTGGGTGGAGTTTAGCTTTTAAACATTATTTTAAATTAAAACCCTAAATGTGCATTTTTCACCAGTCTTTTGATAAAGGATCCAGGTCATATCTCTTGGTATGGGCCCATTGATTGAGTTATTCATGGTTTTTCTTCCATGAGTCACAGCAACAGTATAGAATTGACTCTTTCCATTGTCAACTTCTTTAGGTTAGAAATCTTAATACACTTGCAAATTAATATGAATCTGAATCCAGATTTTCATCATTCTCTCTCCCCATTCTCTCAAATTGTTAGCCCCACACATTTAGGCAAGTTCTCTTTCTCCCTTCTTTCTTTCCTTCCTCCCTCCTTTCCTCCCTCCCTCTCTCCCTCCCTCCCTCCCTCTCTCCCTCCCTCCCTCCCTCCTTCCTTCCTTCCTTCCTTCCTTCCTTCCTTCCTTTCTTCCTTCCTTCCTTCTTTCCGTTTCTTTCTTTCTTTCTTTCTTTTCTTTCTTTCTTCTTTCTTTTCAATTGACTGGACTTTATGGAATCTTTTCCAAACCTTCAACTTTGTTCTTAGAAACAACAGATCCCTTTGTTTCCTTGCTGCTATTTCATCTATTTACATACTAGTTAATTAAATTACAAAGTAACAATAATAAGTGCAACCAGCATGCACAGGCTTGGGCAACATTAATGGATCCTTGTAAACATTACTTAATTGTTGGGACCACTAATCCTGGAGTGTCCTGGAGAGCATTATGTTAACTGTGAGTGCTCAGTGTGTGCAAGGATCAGGATGTTGGGAGAGCAAGGGAATGGAGAGTCTATCAGGAGTTTTACTAAACATGATAATTATAGCACCTACGTAATGATTAAAATTTCTTCTTTCAGATGTGGCACATATATACAATGGAATATTACTCAGTCATAAAAATAAATGAAATTGAGTTATTTGTAGTGAGGTGGATGGTTCTGAAGAACCTAGGGGCAGGACAAGAATAAAGATGTAGATGTAGAGAATGGAGTTAAGGACAAGGGGAGGTGTAAGGTTAAGCTGAGAACATGGGGAGGGGTAAGGGTAAGCTGAGGGTGGCATTGACATATATACACTACCAAATGTAAAATAGATAGCTAGTGGGAAGCAGCTGCGCAGCACATAGAAATCAGCTCAGTGCTTTGTGACCACCTTGCGGGGTGGGAGGGAGATGCAAAAGGGAGGAGATATGGGGATATATGTATATGTATAGCTGATTCACTTTGTTATACAGCAGCAACTAACCCAACAATGTAAAGAAATTGTACTCCAAAAAAGATGTTAAAAAAATTGCTTCTTTCATTGATTTACACTATGGGTATTTCCCACATTAAATATTTTTTCAAGGTGTACACTTTTAATAATTTTACAGGATTTCATATTATGAATTCACTAAAATTATTTACTTGATTGCATATTATTGTATTTTTAATTATCCTTAAGCCTTTTCTTCACTTTTAAGGAGAAGTAGTGTACTAGAATAAATAAAAACATGAACTTTATAGTCAGTATCTGCTAATTATAGAATATAGCACACAGAGTAAGTGCCTAAAAGTATTAGTGACATATATCTATCAGTGCAAATCCTCATTCTTATGTTTTAAAGAAACTTTTGGGGCTGTGTATGTATGTGTGTGTATACACACATTTTGGGTAGTGATTGGATTTGTATTATTCTTATAAACAAATTTGACAGGAGATAATATTGAGTCTTGTCATCAAGGAACATATGTTATCTTTCCATCTATTTAGATTTTGTTTTAGGTCTCTTCATTGAGTTCTGTAGTTTCTTTCATATAGGTGATGCATATTTCTTTTAATTTTATTTCTGGGTGTTAATATTTTATGATTATTGTAAAGAGAATTGTTCTTATTGTTATGCTCTAATTTGCTAAATTGTAAGCTATTGAACTCTATTTTTAGTTTTTAAGAGCTTCTTAGTTAGTTTGTTGGGTTTTTTAAAAGGCCTATTTAACACAACTGGTCATTTTAATAGTCGAATGTGGACTAATAAAAAAGTCCAAAAACAGAAGAAAGAAATGTCCAAATCTGGCAAGTTTAATAAAGACACTCCTGCCTGTATGGAGTCTGTTTTCCCAGTTCATTGAAAGTTGTATATATTTTCATAATAACCTCATAATCTCTTAGTCACATTGTACCTGATTATCGGTAGATCATAACACTGAATTTCAACATGGTCAGATTAATAATGTCTCTTTTATAATAAATAAATCTTTAGCCCTGAAATGAAGTCATATACATATATTAATATATTTTAAAATATCTAAGTTAAAATGATCTATTTCAATATTTAGACAGATCTGATCTATAAGAAAATAGATACTTTCACCTACTTACGAAAAATAAATGTGAATTTAAGAGAATGAGAAGATCAGAAGTTATACCAAAGAAACTCAGGGAAATGAAAGAGCACAGATGCAGGAGGAGAAGAGAATAAACATTAGAATCAACAATTGACCAGATTAATTTGTACATAAGAGAAAAATAAAAAGGAAATAATAGGCAGAAACTAATTACAGATTTCAAAGTGGAAAACATAAGGAAGTCTGTTAGTCTCATAAGTGAGCTTGGCCTTCTCCCCCTTCTCTTTTCATGCATAGGGTGCAAGTTACAAGTTCCTAAGTACTGCTCTATCCCTTCTAGTTTGCCTGTGTCTTTCTCACACCATTATGAATAGTCCCTTTAAATTCTCCTACAATTTACCCAATTTGAGTATGCCATTTGTTTCTCACTGGGACACTAAATAATATAGTAATTGGTATTCAAAATGGCTCCATTAAACAAACTCTAAAAATGGGATCCTGGGAGTGGGTTACTCATTTATTTAAGATGCACAAGGAAAACCCTCTGACAGAGGGAATAAGGCACAGATAATATTATGTGGCGATATCCTGCTTACATCTTTTGTCATTGGTGGTGGCATGAGATGGAGGGCAAGGCCTTCGTAGTCAAATGACTAGTATTTAGTCACTGAGTTAGAAAGGTACTTCTCTTGTGTTTATCATGCTGCTACCACACTCAACATTTCTGACACCAGATGTGGCTTCCCCCCCACCCCCACATCAAGTAATACACCATGATATCAGCTGGGTGTTCTACAGTTAAATTAATTCTGACACTATCTGCCTTAGAGATAGTGTGGGATCCCACAAGGTACAGGCTCAGTCTCAAGAGACTGCCTTCCACTTTGGATGCCAATTGCAAGTAGTAGGTCCCCAAGTTATCCACAATTTCTGTCCGAATTGGCTACAAATTGGAAGTTCCCATAACCCCCTTCCTTTGATTTGATCATTTGGTATAACAGCTCACAGAATTCAGGGAAACACTTTCTTACATTTACCAGTAATAAATATGTAATAAAGCATATGATAAAGGAGACAGATGGACAGCCAGATGAGAGATACATAGGGTGAGGTCTGGAAGGGTCCAAAGCACAGGAACTTTTTTCCCTGTGGAGTTGGGGGATATCATCCTCCTAGTATGTGGATGTGTAAACCAGTCTGCAAGTTCTCCAAACCACATACTTTTGTGATTTTCATGGAGATTAGTAACTCAGTCTCTAGCCCCTCTCCCCTTCCCAGAGGATGGGGGTGGGACTGAAAACTCCAAACTTCTAATCATTGCTTGGTCTTTCTGATAACCAGCCCCTATCCTGAGACTTTCAAGTAGATCAACAAGAGTTGTCTCATTAGAACAAAAGACAATCCTATCACCCAGGAAACTCCAAGGGATGTAGGAACTCTGTATCAGGAAGTGGAGGCAGAGACCAATATATATATATGTATAATTTTTTCCATTACTTCACAATTAATAAGTCAACAAGTATGATGACAGTGATTGTGGAACTAGTTACCTGGCGCCTTAGTTTTACTAGTGTCAGTATCCACCCTTGTACACTATCATTTGTGATTTTTCTATTCCCTAACAATGTCACAGGAAATAATTTATTGAATGTTCCTTAATTACTCAATTTGAGTGTGCCATCTATTTGTACTGGTTGGGGACTTGCAAGAGAAACTATATCTGTCATTAGGTGACAGGGACTAAATGTTGGTCTTTTAAAATAGCATCCAAATGAGAGCAATACATTTTTAAGTAAGTTTCTTTTTTTAAATTAATTTTTATTGGAGTATAATTGATTTACAATGTTGTGTTTAGTTCTGCTGTACAGCAAAGTGAATCAGTTATACATATACATGAATAAGTTCCTTTAAGCTTATTTTTATCTAACTGCTGCAAAGATGAAACTTGACAATGTTCTGTGACTAAAGTAAGAAATAAATGATGTCTGTGGTTCAATCTCTTAATGATTGTTATCACTTTATTGGAAGTGATTTGATTCTTGCATCTTAATAAGAGCCTCATTAACTTTCCAAATGTATATGAAAGATGTATATTATGTCATACTAATGCAATTCTTAATATGTTTTTTCATTGTTTGAATGAAAATATAAATAATAGCATCAAATAGCATATAAAATCTTTAAAAATAATTTCTTTTAGGGAAGCACCTTACTTTCAGTTTTAAGAGAAGACATTCAAACTCTTCTTTATTATCATTGCACAGTCTAAAAGACTACTCATAATTGTATTAATAACACTGAATAGCACTCACTGATTTGTGAAGCCTTCCGTTAACTTTCTTGGTGACTAATAGTGGTCAATGAACAATGCAATGAATTTCTGAAATACTTAATGCTGCTTTTCAAAAATTTGCTATACATCCACATTGCTAAATATTGCTGGTGCTCCAACTACTTTTCTAATATAGAATTAGGAAAAGAATATTTTTCTATGAAGCAATTGTAAAGATTTCAAGCATGTACTTTTTGATGATTCTTTTGTATCCATTTCTAGTAGTTTTGAAAATAACATTACCTTGCAAGTTCTTCATTCCTTAAAAAACTAATGCCTGCAATAAATCTTTACTATTACACTGAATATGTTCATCCTGTTGTAATGAAAACTCAATTGAATGAAACTCACTTTCAGTTGCTTTTTGGCAACTTTTACTAAATCATTGATTTTTTTTCTTGAAATGTTTTCACCTTTGTTCAATGGCATAAAATAGACATATCATTAAATTTTTTCCATCATTGTACTAGTAACCTCTCATGAAGTTGATATGATTAGTTTTTCTACAGAATTATGGTGTTTATCCCACTTTGTAGCCAATTGAGCTCATCTTCAGTGTAGGACTTCTCATATTCTTGGCATCTGATCACTAAAAATCAACAGTCTCCAGTCTTTATGATGTCCAAAATCACATACACATTCACAAAATGCCACCCCTAGGAGGCAGCATAATTCCCATGGAGAATCATTAGGCTGCAGTAATATTATCACAACACTTTCAAAATCATTGAGAAAAATTGAATTTACAGAACTAAATTATTCCAGCTGGTTGCAAATTTAAGTATGGTCACAGAAAAGATTTCTAAAGTCTCTCTCAATCACACAATCTAACTCCTAATAAGTGAACACAGCATCATTAGTCAAGGTTCTCCAGAGAAACAGAACCAGCCTATATACATATAGCTCACGTGGTTATGGAGGCTAAGCCCTATGATCTGCTGTCTGCAAGCTGGAGAACCAGGAAAGCTGGTGGTGTAGATCTAATCCCAGCCTGAAGGCCTGAAAACCAAGGGGACCAGTGGTGTAAGTCCCAGTCTGAGTCCAAAGACATGAGAACTGGGAATGCCAATGTGAAGATAGGTGTTCCTGCTTAAGAAGAGAAAGTGAATTCGCCCTTCCTCTGCCACATCTTCGTTCTGTTTTAGCCCTCAAACAACTGTTGATACCCACCCATATTGGTGAGGGCAGATCTTCTCTACTAAGTCTATTGATTCAGATGCCAAGCTCTTCTGGAAACACTCTCACAGATACACCCAGAGATAGGATTTTACCAGTTATCTCTTAGCTCAGTCAAGTTGATGTAAACTTAACCATCACACAGTGCCTTCACAAATCTACCTGAGAAAGGATTCTCAGTTTCTAATTAATTCTCCAGGTACTAGGGGCTCACTACCTTCAAAGTCAGTCCATTCACTGTTTATAGAATCTTACCTTTAGAAAGTCTTTCCATGGAGTGAACTCATATCTACCTGCTTGAAGTACCCAGGTGTAGAACAAAGCCCAAGTATGTAACAGAGGGAAGTGAGTTAGTGTTCAGTGCTTTCTAGCTTTTTTTTTTTTGCCTCTCTGGTGCATGGTATGTTCTGTTGACCTGATTAAGGTTTTTGTTCAGGTTACAGAAAGTCAGGCAAATAGGTGGTTTTATCCCAAAGCATCTTTTAGATCTGAGCTCCTTTCTCCCTTTTCTATAAGTAAGGTTCAAAATCTTACTTCTTAGGCCTTCCCACTATGTGAAATGGCAGAACTTTTCTCCAGTGGAATAGGTATTATTCTGTCCAGGGCAAGAGGACAAAGGAGGAACCTGCATTTCAAGCTGCTCTTTCTTCTTTCACCTTCTAAATATCATGTTCTCCAAGCCTCTCTCTTCAGTCCTCAGCCCTCACTCCTCTACACACATGGCTTCACTAGTCACCTACACACTGAGGACTCCTGCATCTGCATATCCAGCTCAGACTCCTCTGTTTATGGAATATTCACCTAGATGACTGAGGAATATTCAGATCACATGTCTTGAAAACCTAGTTCTCTTCTACTTGGTGAATTATCCCACCATCTGTGCAGTCACCCAAACCCAAAACCTACAAATTATATGAAAGTTTTGAACTCAATCTACATCCATTTACTTAGTAAATCCTATTGGAACTCTTTCATATCTGTTTTGTTTTCTTTGACATTAATCTTAGGGTCTTAGCAATAAAGATGCTCAGTAAATATGAACTATTGTTTGCCAGGTACTGTACTGGACGTTCCACATACATTTTTATTTAATCTTTAGAAAACACTGAAGGAAAGTAATATTATTCTAATCTTATCCATGAAGAAGCTAAGGCACAATAAGCTGAAGTAATTCTTCAAAAGTAACTTAGCTGACAACAAGATGAAACCAGTTTTCAGTAAATTTCTCAGTCTTGACCAAACAAAATAAAAAATGTTTACCTACTAAATTTCCCAGGAAGTGAGATTGTTTCATTGTGTCTCATATAAATTAAGAGAATAATTTCTAATAGACTTCTGTTACATATGCTGTTATTACATACAGGCAAATAACTCTTGAAACTCACAGAAGCTGAGCAGACCATGGGAATAAATACTTCATAATAGCTACTGATTTATTTATTTTTTCCAGCTTTATTGAGATATGATTGACATATAACATTGTATAAGTTTAAGGTATACACATGTTGATTTGATACACTTATAAATTGCAAAATGATTCCCACCATAGAGTTAGCTAACACCCCCCCATCACATCACATAATTATCTTTTCTTTCTTTTTTTTTTGGTGGCAAGAACATTTAAGATCCACTGTCTTAGCAACTTTGAAGTATATAATACAGTATTATTAACTATAATTACCTCAATCATCTTGCTGTACATTAAATCCCTGAAACTTCCTCATCTTATAATGCGAGCTTGTACCTTTTGACCAACACCTTCCCATTTCTGCCACCCCCAGCCCCTGGTAACCACCACTCTACTCTTTGTTTCTGTGACTTTGGCGTTTTTAGATTCCATATATAAATGATATCATACGGTATTTATCTTTCTCTGTCCGACTTATTTCACTTAGCATAATGCTCTCAAGGTCAATCCATATTGTAGCATATTGCAGGATTTACTATTTTATGGCTGAATAATATAACATTGTATAAATATATCACAACTTCTTTATCCATGCATTCATTGACAGACATTTAGGTTGTTTCCATATCTTGGCTATTGTGAATAATGCTACAATGAACGTGGGAGTAGATATTTCTTTGAGATCCTGTTTTCAGTTTCCTTGAATATATACCCAGAGGTGGGATTGCTGGGTCATATGGTAGTTCTATTTTAAATTTTTTGAAGAACCTCCATACTGTTTGGAAAATAGTTTCTGTAAAAAATTATATACCTTGTGCAATAGTGCGCAAGGCTTCCATCTTTCCACATCCTTGACAGCACTTATTATCTCTTGTCTTCTTTATGATACCCATTCTAACAGGAATAAGGTGATATCTTATTGTGGTTTTATTTTTATTTCCCTGATGATCAGTGATGTCCAGTACATTTACATGTATCAGTTGGCTACTTGGATGTCTCCTTTTAAAAAATGTCTATTTAGTTCCTCTGCCCATTATCTGATCAGATTTTTTGTTGTGTTATTATTGAGTTATATGAGTTCTTTATATATCTTGGATGTTAACAACTTATCAGATAGATGATTTGCAAATATTTTCTTTCATTATGTAGGTTGCCTGTTCATTTTGTTTCTTTTGCTGTGTAGAAGTTTTTTAGTTTGATATAGTCTCACTTGTTGATATTTTCTTTTGTTGTTTGTGCTTTTGATGTTATATACAAAACATCATCTTCAAGACCAACATCTAGGAGCTTTCCCCCTATGTTTTCTTCTAGAAGTTTTATAGTTTAAGGTCTTATGTTCATCTTTTATTCATTCTGAGTTAATTTTTGTGAGTGGTGTCAGGTAGGAGTCCAATTTTATTTTTGAGCATGTGGTTTTCCAATTTTCTCAATACCATTTATTAAAGAGACTATCCTTTTCCCATTGAGTATTCTTGGCTCCCTTGTCAAATATTTGTTGACTATATACACAAGGATTTATTTCTGGGCTCTCAATTCCATTCCATTGGGCTATTTGTCTGTTGTTGTTATTGTTTTAAACCAAATACAATACTGTTTTGATTACTATAGCTTTGTAGTATAGTTTGAAATCAGGAAGTGTGATACCTTAAGTTTTGCTCTATTTTTCATAGGATTGCTTTTGCTATTCAGTCTTTGTGGTTCCACACAACTTCTAGGATTATTTGTTCTATTTCTGTGAAAAATGCCATTGGAATTTTGATAGGGATTGCATTGAAACTATACAACGCTTTAGGAAGTATGGACGTTTTAACAGTATTAATTCTTCTGATGCCTGAACATGGAATAACTTTCCCTTTTTTTGTGTATTTTTAATTTCTTTCATCAAAGTCTTGTAGTTTTCATTGTAGACATCTTTCACTTCCTCAGTTACAATTATTCCTATGTATTTTATTACTTTTGATGCTAGTGTGAATGGGATGATTTTATTTATTTCTTTTTCAGATACTTCATTGTTAACATATAGAAATGCAACTGATTCTGTATGTTGCTTTTGTACCTTGCAACTTTATTGAATTTGTTGAATGAACTTTTTGGCCAACCCAATATAAAATCAGGTCATCTGCAAACAGGGATCATTTTACTTCTTTCTTTTCTATTTAGTTACCCTTTATCTCTATTTCTTGTCTTATTGATCTAGTTAGGAATTCTAGTACTATGAGTCTGTGGAGGTTGTTCTGTCCATTGTTTTTTTCAGTGGCAAAAGCTGCTAGGTTTGTCTGCAGTCCAAGTCACTGTGAATCACAATTGCTCCTGCTGTGTGGCTGCTATTGGTAGCCGCTGCTTTCTTCCTTGTGCCTAGCTTTCTGTATATTTTTCACCTTCGCTTATCTGTGATGAAACTGAAAACAGACATTTTTTCAGTGCTCTGAAATTCTGGGGAAGCTAGTAACTCATCCCACTCTTCCTTCCCTGATGAGGGGAACTCTTTCTGGAGAGTTCCATCTTTGAAATGAGCGATGCCAGCTTGGGGGATGGGACAATGCAAGTAAAATGTAGTTATCTTCCTTTTCTTCTTTTTGTATTCTCAGGCTTTTTTGTTCCATTGTGTTTGTGAAGTTTCTTAAGTGGGCTTCAGGGCTCTCCCGGAGCTGCTTTTTTTCATAGATAGCTTTCTATTTGTTGACCTTTGTGGAGGGATGAGGCTGGGGTCTCCTGCATTACTATTTTGGTCATACTTTGTTATTGACTGGTTTAAATACACTATCTATTGCTCAAAATAAAGACAACTTGAGGATGCTGAAAAGAGTTGTGCAAGGGGCTGGGATGGGAACCTTGAAAAAACTGCACCAGTAGTTAGCATCAATTGGCATTTGAGGATTTGATAATTTAAATGTCAGTGAAACAGAGATATGATATCACAAAGGGCCAGGACTCCGTGACTAAAGATATTCCTCTTGGTGTACAACAGTAGTGCTCTTAGCACTCTGCAGGCAAGTTTCTCTCTGACTTTGACAACGCTATTTCTCAAAACCCTCTCCCTCAGAGTTTACAATCTACCAATACTAATACCTGAAGTGGTTTGGAGAAGTAATGATTAATCAAGTTTCAACCCTCTTTTACCTTTGTTAAGGCTCAGGTGAAAAAATACACAAAGGTGTGAGATAGAGAGATTAAAGTATTTGCTTTAATTTTGGAAAAATTAGGTTAGATACTGTGTCTTCAAAGCCCCAGTTAGCCTTTTAAAACCTTCTCCCAGCAAGTATTGATCTTCAGGGACAACCAGTCTGAGGGGTAGTTGAGCCAGCACAACTGGTACATTTTCTAGAGAGAGACAGGGCTTTGAATTTACTTCTAAATAGCCGGCCTGAGCCCTAATCTGTTTACCACAGAGGTAAGGCAGACCACCTCTTCATGAAAGAAGGATGATATACAAAGAGAAGGAGAGAGAGATAGAACAGAGCTTTTCATGTTCATTCTCTTCTCCCAAAGTCACTCATGGGATAAACCTCTCTTCTTCCCCTAAGTGAAACATAAAAAAATCACAGAAGTGCTCCTCTAGTAGAAAGTTACTTTTAGTAACTTGAGAACAGGAGAATAGTTACCTCTAATTGTTCCTGACATTCACCACATTGTTTCTTTACCTATGTAAAGACGTATTTCTGCCTGAAAATATTTTTCTGCCTTCTTTCCTGTAACATCTACTACTTAACTTTCCTCTGATCCCTTACCATTAATTCCTTACTCCATCCAACTCTGGGTCTGTTACCAAACCAAACTTGGGTCCACTTGCCCATGCACAGTAAATTCAATCTCACTGACACTGGGTTGTGAAGGAAAGTGCAGCATTAATTGCAGGGCACCAAGCAAGGAGAATGGGCAGCTTATGCTCAAAAGACCCAAACTCCCCAATGGCTTTCAGGGAAGGGGTTTTAAGGACAGTGTGAAGGAGGGGGCTGCAGCATGCCTCTTGTGCACAGTTCTTGGATTGGTTGGCATCAAGGAGAAATTTCAAGCATCGTCAACCTTTTGGTTTCAACCAGTCTAGGGACTATGTTCTTGCAGTCAGTAGTTTTCATCTGTTGGGGGCCTGCTTCCTGTAAAAACAACTTAGTGTGTCAGGCCTTTATATCTTTCAAGGAACTGTGAGTTCTGTGATTCTGCTATGTGGATGATTTATAGTCTAAATTGTTACCAGTTTGCCAGCCCAACAGCTCTTCTTTGTTTCCACACCTTCACATTTCCTAATCATTAACACTTGAGTCAGCGTTTTGAGACTCAAGGGAGAACTGGGAGGCTAAAGCAAAAGCCTTTTATTTCAAAGGACAGGGACACAGGGGCTGGTGTAAAGTTTCAGTTCCCCCTTTTCTTTGACACTCCTCAATCTTGAGGGGAACAGGTTAAAGAAAAGAAAGGGAGTAAAGTTTTGGATACAGTGGTTAATCATACACTCAGCAGAGGAACTCGGTTTTAGGGAGACTAGGTTTAAGGTCAAGTGTTTCCTGGGATCTCCACCATAGCACATTCTGCTGGATTATAACTCTATGCTTTCTGGTTGAATTCCTTACCACTTTTCTGTGTTTTCCCCTGGATTGAAAGTTTAATCGGGTTTATGTAGTTTATCATTTTATACCTAGTATCTACCATAATGCTGATACATGGTAAGCAATCAGTAAACATTTATAGAAATGGATCCTGAAAATGGAGTGTCATGTAATTTTTGTCTTCTTAACATAATAGTGACTTAAATCAATATTCCTTATGACAAATGTTTCACCTATGGTATTAGAGCTATCCTAAGTTTGAATACTTGATCTACCTTAGAAGGAAATTTATAGCTTAAGTGTATCTATTAGAAATAAGAGAATGCTAACATTAATGATTTAAGCTTCCACTCATCATTGGAGGTATAAACTGTCCTGTACTTCCAAGCTTGTAGGCATGCCAAGCAAAGATATACGGGAGATCAGCTCCCCTGCATCTTTTAAGTCTTTAAAGATAGCACCTAAAGATGTCATTGCTTACCTTCCAGTATGGTTTATTACCTCGGCTTAGGAGGGGGTAGTAGTTTTAGAAGCTACCAGTTGATTTTTCCCTGTATGAGAGTTTTCACACCATAGGTCAAGGAGCCAATGTTGGGTTTGTGCCAATTACCAAGTATGACTATAATTAATTATATATTTGATGACCAGGACAATGATCACCACATGGGTCCATAGACCCAGAGGATTCTGTTTTATTATCTGGTCTCCTTATTCTGCCACTCTAACAGTGGGTATCAATGCCAACTGGAGCCCTATTTCTAATAGTCTTCTCAAAATACAGTTACCCACACACTACTATATATAAAATAGATAACAAATAGGAATCTACTGTACAGCACAGGGAACTCTACTCAATACTCTGTAATGACCTATATGGAAAAAGAATCTAAAAAAGAGTGAATATATGTATATGTATAACTGATTCACTTTGCTGTACAGCAGAAACTAATACAACATAGTAAATCAACTATACTCCAATAAAAATTAATTTTAAAAAGTACAGTTATGCAAGTAAATGACTGTAGAAACCCTGGAGAAGATCTGTGAGGAACATAACTCTACACTTGCTATGGTATTAATGGGTCCTCCCTCAAAGAGATGCAGCCTCTCTTTCAGTCAATAGCTTCTGGGTCTGAAAAATGGCTCAGGTGTAGAAGTCATTTAAGGAATCACAACATTTCATTGTGACAACTTCCTTCAGCATTCAGATAATTTATCCTGATTCTACAGATAGATGATTACCCTTCCTAGCTGCTTATTTTGTTCATAGGAATACTATATTTTATTATCCACATCTCTCTATAGTTCAGGCACCCATGCCACCTCCATCTTTGTCACTCATTAGGATAATTGCAGCCACAATTATGATTATTATTATTATTGTCTTATGATTATTAAATGTCATGATTATTAGGTCATCCTTTGGCTATTGTTCTTTCTTCCTATTATTCCCTTTACTATTAGTGAGCTCAGATCTCCATTGGCCTCTTCTACCATTAGCCTCAGCCTATACAGCAGAGTCACCACAGAGCTTCTCACTAGTGCATTCCTTATTGCTTTGGTAGACTGTATCCTCTAAGCTGAAAAAGAAAATCTAGTGGGATCTGGAGGAGCTGTGCTCCCAGCTTCTGCCCTGTGCCAACAAGGTGAGCTAGTAAGTGAGCAGCACACGTCTGAGCTGCAATGTGCCTTGTCCTAGAGCAACTTTCAGAGCATAGAATAACTGGTATTTCATGTCTGCCTTTCAAATCTCATGCAAATTTCTCTTGAAGCCCATCTTGACCTGGAATGATACAAAGAAAAACATTCTGGGAAACATGGTTCCAGCTTAGCTAACTTGACACACTACAGAGTCACAGCATCTTCCATTGCCTGAGTCAAAATGTCTTATTAAAAGGAATTCTAATTTTTGGTAACATATAGGTTGAAAACAATATCCAGCACAATGGTTGGCATAACTGTGTTATCTTATCCTTAGAGCTGTTGTTTCCACCACCACCCTTTTATTTATTAAAAAAAGTTTATCTTTTCTCCTCTTTTAACCAGAAATTTTATTGTTGATTTCATCAGTGATTACTAGAAGAGCATAGGTAAAAGCTTCCTTATTGTATCTTCATTATCAGATGACACACCCACTACCTCTGCAGTTTCTATTACCTGATGAAATATAAATATAATGTTTAAGTAAAATACGCTTATTCATATGCCTTTTATGTCTTTAAAAATAAAAAGAATCACATTTGGTCAGATGACTTTCTGAAGTCAGGGTGCAACCTCCTCCCATTCCTCTTAGGTCTACTTTGAAGGTGGCTTGTTTTCATAGTTAACCCCACTGAAAAAAAACTCAGAATGTAGAAGAAGATAATTGGTAATTTGGTATTCATTTGTTTGTGTAATTCTACATTTAAGTGGCGACTTTCTTCAACTTATCAGGGAAGCTATTTTCGTACTTTTGTACGTATGGTTCTTTGGCGGCATTTTCATTATTTCTAACAAATAATATGCAATGAATCATAAGATGCTGCAAATGTGTTTCATTGTCCTGTGTAATAGGAGAAAACAAGGAATATGACAAACGGCAAGAACTATGACTGAGATACGGAATTTCTTACCATTTTTCTCTCTTCTTTCAATTTCTCTCTCTCCCTCCTTTCTCTGATAAATACAAATATTGTGCTAATAACTTAAATAGCTGATATATGTAAAATCTTCATTGAGATATTATATATATTAAAACGGCTGCTAATTAATTAAGTTTTAAGTATTAAACATAAACATTTTAGCCCCTTAAATTTATTTTTATTTATTTTTTTTAACATCTTTATTGGGGTATAATTGCTTTACAATGGTGTGTTAGTTTCTGCTTTATAACAAAGTGAATCAGTTATACATATACATATGTTCCCATATCTCTTCCCTCTTGTGTCTCCCTCCCTCCCACCCTCCCTATCCCACCCCCCCAGGCAGTCACAAAGCACCGAGCCGATATCCCTGTGCCATGCGTCTGCTTCCCACTAGATATCTACCTTACGTTTGTTAGTGTGTACATGTCCATGACTCTCTCTCGCCCTGTCACAGCTCACCCTTCCCCCTCCCCGTATCCTCAAGTCCTTTCTCCAGTAGGTCTGTGTCTTTATTCCTGTCTTACCCCTAGGTTCTTCATGACATTTTTTTTTCTTCTTAAATTCCATATATATGTGTTAGCATATGGTATTTGTCTTTTTCTTTCTGACTTACTTCACTCTGTATGACAGACTCTAGGTCTATCCACCTCATAACAAATAGCTCAATTTCGTTTCTTTTTATGGCTGAGTAATATTCCATTGTATATATGTGCCACATCTTCTTTATCCATTCATCCGATGATGGGCACTTAGGTTGTTTCCATCTCCGGGCTATTGTAAATAGAGCTGCAATGAACATTTTGGTACATGACTATTTTTGGATTTTGGTTTTCTCAGGGTATATGCCCAGTAGTGGGATTGCTGGGTCATATGGTAGTTCTATTTGTAGTTTTTTAAGGAACCTCCATACTTTTCTCCATAGTGGCTGAACCAATTCACATTCCCACCAGCAGTGCAAGAGTCTTCCCTTTTCTCCACACCCTCTCCAGCATTTATTGTTTCTAGATTTTTTGATGATGGCCATTCTGACTGGTGTGAGATGATATCTCATTGTAGTTTTGATTTGCATTTCTCTAATGATTAATGATGTTGAGCATTCTTTCATGTGTTTGTTGGCAGTCCGTATATCTTCTTTGCAGAAATGTCTATGTAGGTCTTCTGCCCATTTTTGGATTGGGTTGTTTGTTTTTTTGTTATTGAGCTGCATGAGCTGCTTGTAAATTTTGGAGATTAATCTTTGACAGTTGCTTCATTTGCAAATATTTTCTCCCATTCTGAGGGCTGTCTTTTGGTCTTGTTTATGGTTTCCTTTGCTGTGCAAAAGCTTTGAAGTTTCATTAGGTCCCATTTGTTTATTTTTGTTTTTATTTCTATTACTCTAGGAGGTGGGTCAGAAAGGATCTTGCTGTGATTTATGTCATAGAGTGTTCTGCCTATGTTTTCCTCTAAGAATTTGATAGTTTCTTGTCTTACATTTAGGTCTTTAATACATTTTGAGCTTATTTTTGTGTATGGTGTTAGGAAGTGATCTAATCTCATACTTTTACATGTATCTGTCCATTTTTCCCAGCACCACTTATTGAAGAGGCTGTCCTTTCTCCACCATACATTCCTGCCACCTTTATCAAAGATAAGGTGTCCATATGTGCGTGGGTTTATCTCTGGGCTTTCTATCCTGTTCCCTTGATCTATCTTTCTGTTTTTGTGCCAGGACCATACTGTCTTGATTACTGTAGCTTTGTAGTATAGTCTGAAGTCAGGGAGCCTGATTCCTCCAGCTCCGTTTTTCGTTCTCAAGATTGCTTTGGCTATTCGGGGTCTTTTGTGTTTCCATACAAATTGCGAAATTTTTTGTTCTAGTTCTGTGAAAAATGCCAGTGGTAGTTTGATAGGGATTTCATTGAATCTATAGATTGCTTTGGGTAGTAGAGTCATTTTCACAATGTTGATTCTTCCCATCCAAGAACATGGTATACCTCTCCATCTATTTGTATCATCTTTAATTTCTTTCATCAGTGTCTTATAATTTTCTGCATACAGGTCTTTTGTCTCCTTAGCTACGTTTATTCCTAGATATTTTATTCTTTTTGTTGCAATGGTAAATGGGAGTGTTTTCTTGATTTCAATTTCAGATTTTTCATCATTAGTATATAGGAATGCCAGAGATTTCTGTGCATTAATTTTGTATCCTGCTACTTTACCAAATTCATTGATTAGTTCTAGTAGTTTTCTGGTAGCATCTTTAGGATTCTCTATGTGTAGTATCATGCCATCTGCAAACAGTGACAGCTTTACTTCTTCTTTTCCGATTTGGATTCCTTTTATTTCCTTTTCTTCTCTGATTGCTCTGGCTAAAACTTCCAAAACTATGTTGAATAACAGTGGTGAGAGTGGGCCTTGTCTTGCTCCTGATCTTAGTGGAAATGCTTTCAGTTTTTCACCATTGAGGATGATGTTGGCTGTGGGCTTGTCATATATAGCCTTTATTATGTTGAGGAAAGTTCCCTTGTGCCTACTTTCTGCAGGGTTTTTATCATAAATGGGTGTTGAATTTTGTCGAAAGCTTTCTCTGCATCTATTGAGATGATCATATGGTTTTTCTCCTTCAATTTGTTAATATGGTTTATCACATTGATAGATTTGCGTATATTGAAGAATCCTTGCATTCCTGGAATAAACCCCACTTGATCATGGTGTATGATCCTTTTAATGTGCTGTTGGATGCTTTCTGCTAGTGTTTTGTTGAGGATTTTTGCATCTATGTTCATCAGTGATATTGGCCTGTAGTTTTCTTTCTTTGTGACATCCTTGTCTGGTTTTGGTATCAAGGTGATGGTGGCCTCGTAGAAGGAATTTGGGAGTGTTCCTCCCTCTGCTATATTTTGGAAGAGTTTGAGAAGGACAGGTGTTAGCTCTTCTCTAAATGTTTGATAGAATTCGCCTGTGAGGCCATGTGGTCCTGGGCTTTTGTTTGTTGGAAGATTTTAAATCACAGTTTCAATTTCAGTGCTTGTGATTGGTCTGTTCATATTTTCTATTTCTTCCTGATTCAGTCTTGGGAGGTTGTGCATTTCTAAGAATTTGTCCATTTCTTCCAGATTGTCCATTTTATTGGCATAGAGTTGCTTGTAGTAATCTCTCATGATCCTTTGTATTTCTGCAGTGTCAGTTGTTACTTCTCCTTTTTCATTTCTAATTCTATTGATTTGAGTCTTCTCCCTTTTTTTCTTGATGAGTCTGGCTAATGGTTTATTTATTTTGTTTATCTTCTCAAAGAACCAGTTTTTAATTTTATTGATCTTTGCTATCGTTTCCTTCATTTCTTTTTCATTTATTTCTGATCTGATTTTTGTGATTTCTTTCCTTCTGCTAGCTTTGGGGTTTTTTTGTTCTTCTTTCTCTAATTCCTTGAGGTGCAAGTTTAGGTTGTTTATTCGAGATGTTTCCTGCTTCTTAAGGTGGGCTTGTATTGCTACAAACTTCCCCCTTAGAACTGCTTTTGCTTCATCCCATTGGTTTTGGGTCGTTTTGTCTCCATTGTCATTTGTTTCTAGGTATTTTTTGATTTCCTCTTTGATTTCTTCAGTGATCACTTCATTATTAAGTAGTGTATTGTTTAGCCTCCATGTGTTTGTATTTTTTACAGATCTTTTCCTGTAATTGATATCTAGTCTCATGGCGTTGTGGTCAGAAAAGATACTTGATACAATTTCAATTTTCTTAAATTTACCAACGCTTGATTTGTGACCCAAGATATGATCTATCCTGGAGAATGTTCCATGAGCACTTGAGAAAAATGTGTATTCTGTTGTTTTTGATGGAATGTCCTATAAATATCAATTAAGTCCATCTTGTTTAATGTATCATTTAAAGCTTGTGTTTCCTTATTTATTTTCATTTTGGATGATCTGTCCATGGGTGAAAGTGGGGTGTTAAAATCCCCTACTATGAATGTGTTACTGTCGATTTCCCCTTTTATGGCTGTTAGTATTTGCCTTATGTATTGAGGTGCTCCTATGTTGGGTGCATAAATATTTACAATTGTTATATCTTCTTCTTGGATCGATCCCTTGATCATTATGTAGTGTCCTTCTTTGTCTCTTGTAATAGTCGTTATTTTAAAGTCTATTTTGTCTGATATGAGAATTGCTACTCCAGCTTTCTTTTGGTTTCCATTTGCGTGGAATATCTTTTTCCATCCCCTCACTTTCAGTCTGTATGTGTCTCTAGTTCTGAAGTGGGTCTCTTGTAGACAGCATATATAAGGGTCTTGTTTTTGTATCCATTCAGCCAATGCGTGTCTTTTGGTGGGAGCATTTAGTCCATTTACATTTAAGGTAATTATCGATATGTATGTTCCTATTCCCATTTTCTAAATTGTTTTGGGTTAGTTATTATAAGTCTTTTCCTTCTCTTGTGCTTCTTATCTAGAGAAGTTCCTTTAGCATTTGTTGTAAAGCTGGTTTGGTGGTGCTGAACTCTCTCAGCTTTTGCTTGTCTGCAAAGTTTTTAATTTCTCCATCAAATCTGAATGAGATCCTTGCTGGGTAGAGTAGTCTTGGTTGCAGATTTTTCTCCTTCATCACTTTCCGTATGTCCTGCCACTCCCTTCTGGTTTGCAGAGTTTCTGCTGAGAGGTCAGCTGTTAACCTTATGGGGATTCCCTTGTGTGTTATTTGCTGTTTTTCCCTTGCTGCTGTTAATATGCTTTCTTTGTATTTAATTTCTGACAGTTTGATTAATATGTGTCTTGGCGTATTTCTCCTTGGATTTATCCTGTATGGGACTCTCTGTGCTTCCTGGACTTGATTAACTATTTCCTTTCCCATATTAGGGAAGTTTTCAACTATAATCTCTTCAAATATTCTCTCAGTCCCTTTCTTTTTCTCTTCTTCTTCTGGAACCCCTATAATTCGAATATGGTGCGTTTAATGTTGTCCCAGAGGTCTCTGAGACTGTCCTCAGTTCTTTTCATTCTTTTTTCTTTATTCTGCTCTGCAGTAGTTATTTCCACTATTTTATCTTCCAGGTCACTTATCCATTCTTCTGCCTCAGTTATTCTGCTATTGATCCCATCTAGAGTACTTTTAATTTCATTTATTGCGTTGTTCATCATTGCTTGTTTCATCTTTATTTCTTCTAGGTCCTTGTTAACTATTTCTTGCATTTTGTCCATTCTATTTCCAAGATTTCGGTTCATCCTTACTATCATTATTCTGAATTCTTTTTCAGGTAGACTGCCTATTTCCTCTTCATTTGTTAGGTCTGGTGCATTTTTATCTTGCTCCTTTATCTGCTGTGTGTTTTTCTGTCTTCTCATTTTGCTTATCTTACGGTGTTTGGGGTCTCCTTTTTGCAGGCTGCAGGTTCGTAGTTCCCGCTGTTTTTGATGTCTGTCTCCAGTGGCTAAGGTTGATTCAGTGGGTTGTGTAGGCTTCCTGGTGGAGGGGACTAGTGCCTGTGTTGTGGTGGATGAGGCTGGATCTTGTCTCTTTAGTGGGCAGGTTCACGTCTGGTGGTGTGTTTTGGGGTGTCTGTGGCCTTATTATGATTTTAGGCAGCCTCTCTGCTAATGGGTGGGGTTGTGTTCCTGTTTTGCTAGTTGTTTGGCATAGGTTGTCCAGCACTGTGGCTTGCTGGTCGTTGAGTGAAGCTGGGTGCTGGTGTTAAGATGGAGGTCTCTGGGAGATTTCCGCCGTTTAATATTATGTGGAGCTGGGAGGTCTCTTGTTGACCAGTGTCCTGAAGTTGGCTCTCCTACCTCAGAGGCAGAGCCCTGACTCCTGGCTGGAGCACCAAGAGCCTTTCATCCACACGGCTCAGAATAAAAGGGAGAAAAAGTAGAGAGAAGTAGTAGGAGTACGAAGAAAGAAAGAAGGAAAGGAGGGAAGGAAGGAAGGAAAGAAGGAAGGAAGGAAGAAAGAAAGAAAGAAAGAAAGAAAGAAAGAAAGAAAGAAAGAAAGAAAGAAAGAAAGAAAGAAGGAAAGAAGGCAAGAAGGAAAGAAAAGAGGGAGGGAAGGTGGGAGGGAGGAAGGAAGGAAGGAGGGAAAGAAGGAAAAAAGACAGAAAGAAAGAAGATACAGTAAAATAAAATAAAGTATAATAAAGTTATTGAATTAAAAAATACCTATTTAGAAAAAGAAAAAAAGGGACGGATAGAACCTTAGGACAAATGTTGGAAGCAAAGCTATACAGACAAATCTTACACAGAAGCATACACATACACCCTCACGAAAAGAGGTAACGGGGAAAAAATCATAAATCTTGATCTCAGAGACCACCTCCTCAATTTGGGATGATTCGTTGTCTAAAGGAGGGGAGGAAGGAAGGAAAGAAAGAAAGAAAGAAAGAAAGAACGAAGGTAAAGTATAATAAAGTTATTAAAATTAATTATTAAGAAAAAAATTTAAAAAAAAAACATGGACGGATAGAACCCTAGGACAAATGGTGGAAGCAAAATTATACAGACAAGATCTCACACAGAAGCATACACATACACATTCACAAAAATAGGAAAAGGGGAAAAAATCATAGATCTTGCTCTCGAAGCCCACCTCCTCAATTTGGGATGATTCGTTGTCTATTCAGGTATTCCACAGATGCAGGGTACATCAAGTTGATTGTGGAGCTTTAATCCACTGCTTCTGAGGCTGCAGGGAGAGATTTCCCTTTCTCTTCTTTGTTCTCACAGCTCACAGGGGCTCAGCTTTGTATTTGGCCCTGCCTCTGCGTATAGGTCGCTGGAGGGCGTCTGTTTTTTGCTCAGACAGGACGGGGTTAAAGGAGCTGCTGATTCGGGGGCTCTGGTGCACTCAGGGCGGGGGGAAAGGTGGGGCACTGCGTGCGGGGCGGGCCTGCGGCGGCAGAGGCCAGCGTGACGTTGCACCAGCCTGAGGCCCACCGTGCGTTCTCCCGGGGAAGTTGTCCCTGGATCCTGGGAACCTGGCAGTGGCGGGCTGCACAGGCTCCGCGGAAGAGGGGTGTGGAGAGTGACCTGTGCTCGCACACAGGCCCCTTGGTGGCGGCAGCAGCAGCCTTAGCGTCTCCCGCCCGTCTCTGGGGTCCGCGCTTTTAGCCGTGGCTCGCGCCCGTCTCTGCAGTTCCTTTAAGCAGCGCTCTTAAACCCCTCTCCTCGCGCACCAGGAAACAAAGAGGGAAGAAAAAAGTCTCTTGCCTCTTCGGCAGGTGCAGACTTTTCCCCTGACTCCCTCCCGGCTAGCCGTGGTGCACTAACCCCTTCAGGCTATGTTCAAGCCGCCAACCCCTGTCCTCTCCCTGCGCTCCATCCGAAACCAAAACCCGAGCCTCAGTTCGCAGCCCCACCCGCCCCGGCGGGTGAGCAGACAAGCCTCTCGGGCTGGTGAGTGCCGGTCGGCACCGATCCTCTGTGCGGGAATCTCCCCACTTTGCCCTCCGCACCCGTTGCTGTGCTCTCCTCCGCGGCTGCGAAGCTCCCCCCTCCGCCTCCTGCAGTCTCCGCCTGCGAAGGGTCTTCCTAGTGTGTGGAAACTTTTCCTCCTTCACAGCTCCCTCCCACTGGTGCAAGTGCCATCCCTATTCTTTTGTCTCTGTTTTTTCTTTTTTCTTTTGCCCTACCCAGGTACGTGGGGAGTTTCTTGCCTTTTGGGAGGTCTGAGGTCTTCTGCCAGCCTTCAGTAGGTGTTCTGTAGGAGTTGTTCCACGTGTAGATGTATTTCTGGTGTATCTGTGGGGAGAACGGTGATCTCCGCGTCTTACTCTTCCGCCATCTTCAAGGTCCAGCCAGCCCTTTAAATTTAAATCCTTAAGTCAATGAATTGAGAGTGAGTGTGGGAGTAATTAATTCAAAAATTTTTCTTTTAGATGAAAAAATAATGGCCCAGAAGAAATTCTTAGGAGATGAATTTAATTAACTTGGCTCTTGCCAGGCAGTTCCTTTCTATTTCCTTGTAAATGACCTCAGCTTGATAGGATTGGACCACCTGTTCTTTGTGTCTGTTACAGGGCCTAACTTCAGCTTATTAAACCAACCAGGTTGCATTGCTATGAGTCCCAGGTTTTATTCCTGCAAATGTTCCTGTCCTTGTGCCAGCTGGTCCCTGATTTCCTAAACTTTCTGCTATAGAAGTCCTGGTGACAAGTCGTGGCCATTTCATCCATTCAGCTGCCCTACCTGGATGACTTTACTTCAGTTTGGTACCTTTTGTCATACTTAAAATAGACAAGGAATAGTCAGTGAAGTCTTGCTGCATGTAGTCTTGTCATCCACTTATATCATTAGGATGCCTTCAGCTCCAATTAACAGAAACCAGAAAAAACACAAACGTGTTATCTCATAAGGGGAAGTCCAGGGGTAGAGCAGAATCTAGGGTTACTCAATTGATCAGTTCCAAGTTTCTTTCATTCCTCTTCTCTGCCCTCTTTGGCAGAGGCTTTTCTTCAGGCTGGTATAAAGCTGTTGGTAGGCATCACTTTCAGACAAATCCATATCCCAAAGGTGAGAGAATTGTTTCTTGTTTGGTTCACTCTAAAGAAAGAGGAAACGTTTTTTTCCCCAAGGCATTTCCCATCCCCTGCCCTTCCACTAGATTTCCCCTAATATGTTATTGGCCAGTAGTGTATTCCACCCTACACTAATCATTGCAAGGAAAATGCTATGATCAAGCCCCCCTTGAGTGGGGGATGGAGTCTCCTTCTGACCTACATAGTGATGTGGGGAGGGTGGATACCTTAAGAACATTTGGGTTTTATTAAGAAGGAAGAAGAGAGAATGGATGCTGCATAGGCAACCAGTAGTGCCTGCCATGTCACTATGCATCACTCTCTTATTCATGGACCAAGCCAGGGCTGTGGAGTCAGGCAGATCTGGGTTCAAGCCCTGAGTAAATCTTGGATAGATAAGTGACCTTGATCAAATTACTTAACTTTTATGAGGTTCAGGGCTTTTTTTCATCTTTACTGTAGATATAAGTATAACTATGTTTTAGGGTTATTGAAATTGTTAAATAAGAATAGCTACAACAACTGTAAAACAAAAAAGGTTTACAGAATTCTGGCCTTTGTAAGTTCTCAGTTTAGTTTTTACTCTTCTACTTGGTTAAACCTATAAACTCCCCATTGTGAGCAAAATCACTTCAAATTCTACAAATTTTATTAATTGCTTTGCTGGCAAAGATTTTGCTTGAGAAACAGTAGCAAAGCTCTTCCAATTCTATTATATAGCATGGCATTTTGTTTCCTTTCTACTGAGCATGGAAGTGTTTACTGTGTTGGAGAATTAGCAAAATTTTTATTTATAAAATGAAATGTTAATGTTTATATAACCTGTCTAGCACAAAGACAGTGCCATGTATTTCTGACTTGGGAAACTGTAAATTATGCAGAAGGGTGACAGTCAGATACACTAGACATAAAATGTGTGCCAATTTGTCACAAAACCTGAAAAAGATAGGTAGAGACCAATTCCACCACCATGAAGTCTCATCTGAGCTAGTTTCAAATAGTGTTTTGAATTAAAGTTAGACTTAGGCCAATAATACCCAAATTGGAATTGAGTGGTAGCCATGCAATAAAATCCCATTCTAATTTCAAATTGAAAATAAATTTGATGGTTCTCTTTAAAATATTTGAATTCATTCTTATGAGCTAAGGTTCTTTAGATGAAAGGATATGTGACAAGTTATGAAGGTAGATTTCAGCCAGGAAACCCAAGTTTAAGAGCTGTATAACTTGTGTTGGTGAGCTCACTAACTATTCACTTAAACCCTTCTAGTAAACGTATCTTGATAGTAATACATCCCATCCTTTCTCAGGCTATGATTTTTACTTTTTCACTCTAGGGTAGCCAAACACAGAAAAAAAAATCTGACTTTCTACTTTTCCTGCTTGGGAATGTGAGAGTCTCAAGACTCTGAAGAGAAATTATTTTCCTTAAGGGCTCCTGTGTGGGGGAGCAGCTTATCTGAGCTCTAGCTGGTCCTTGACAACTACATCCTCACTGCCTGTGATAAAAAGCCATGTTCTCAAGGCCTTGCATGTCCTCCCGCCTTGGCCTTACAAGCTGTGATTAGAACCTCCACTCTTGTCTGATTTCTCCAGCTTTTGCACCTGAATTTCTATCTCGGGTTCTCTTAATGATCATCCCAATTCAATCTCAGATCTCAGGTACTGCCTTAACTTTGAGCTGGAGTGCAAAGATACCGCCTCACCATGCTCCACCAGATTGCCCAGAGGACAGCCCTAAAACCATGACCTAGCTCCATTGCCTATTATTTATTTTTAGTTGAAGTATAATTGATCTACAACACTACATTAGTTCCAAGTGCACAACATAATGATTTGATATTTCTGTACATTACAAAATGATCACACTGATAAGTCTAGTCACCACCTGCCACCATACAAACTTATTAAAATATTATTGACTATATTTCCCATGCTGAATATTTCATCCCCATGACTCATTTATTTTGTAACTCGAAGTTTGTACTTCTTAATGTCTCTCAAATTAATGTTTTTGTTTTCTTCAGATAAATACCCAGAGGTGGAATTTCTGGACTGTATGGAAGTTCTACTTTTAATATTTGAGAAACCTTTATAGTAATTTCTATAGTGACTATACCAATTCACATCACCACCAACAGTGAGCAAGGATTTCATTTTCTCCACATCCTCGCCAACACTCGTTATTTGTTGTCTTTTTGATAACAACCATCCTGACAGGTGTAAGGTGATATCTCAATATGGTTGGTTTTGATTTGCATTTCCCTGATGATTGGTGATGTTGAGCATCTTTTCATGTGCCTGTTGGCCATATGTATGTCTTCTTTGGAAAAATGTCTATTCAGGTCCTCTGCCCATTGTTTAATTATTATTATTATTTTTTACCAGTTCATACTTTTACTCAATTTCATATTGATGTATTTAACAATATATTTGGCTTCTTGTGTTAGGGTAGTATCAGTTAGCTTCCTTTTGAGGGAGTGGTCTTAAATATTTAAGCATGACTATTTGTGTATTTATATTCTCTTTTTTATTTTTCTTCTTATTAATTTTTCTTATTGAAGTGTAGTTGATTAACAATATCATATGAGTTTCAGGTGTACAGCATAGTGATTCAGTATTTTTGCAGATTACACTCCATTATAGGTTATTACAAGATAATGATTATAATTCCCTGTGTTATACAGTATATCTTTGTTGCTTATCTATTTTGTACATAGGAGTTTGTATCTGTTAATCTCATACCCTTAGTTTGTCCCTCTCCCCTTCCCACTCTGCTTTGGTAACCACAAGTTTGTTTTCTATATCTGTGAGTCTGTTTGTGTTTTTCATATGCATTAATTTGTATTACTTTTTAGATTCCAAATATAAGTGATATCATACAATATTTGTCTGAGTTATTTCATTAAGCATAATATTCTTTAGGTCTATTTGATGCAAATGGTAGAATTTCATTCTTTTGTATGGCTGAGTAATATCCCATTGTATATATATACCATATCTTCTTAATCTATTCATCTGCTGGTGAACACTTGGGTTGCTTCCATGTCTTAGCTAGTGTAAATAGTGCTACTATGAACATTGGGGTGCGTATATCTTTTTGCACTTTTAGATTGGAAGAATTAATATTGTTATGGCCGTACTATTGAAAGCAACCTAGATTTAATGCAATCCCTATCAAATAACCCAGACAATTTTAACAGAACTAGAACAAATAATCTTAAAATTTGTATGAAAACAAAATAGACCCAGAATTGCCAAAGCAATCCTGAGGAAAAAGAACAAAGTTGGAGGTATAATCCTTACAGATTTCAGACAATACTACAAATCTACAGTAATCAAAACAGCATGATATTGGCATAGAAACAGACATATGGATCAATGGAGCAGAATAGAGAGCCCAGAAATAAACCCACACACCTACAGTCAGTTAATCTTCAACAAAGGAGTCAAGAACATTCAATGGAAAAGACAGTTTTCAGCAAGTGATGTTGGGAAAGCTGGACAGCTGCATGTAAAACAATGAATTTAGAACACTCCCTCACACCATACACAAAAATAAACTCAAAATGGCTTAAAGAATTTAAGACATGACAACATAAAACTCCTAAAAGAGAACATAGGCAAAATATTCTCTGAAATAAATCATACCAATGTTTTCTTATTTTCTTAGGTCAGTTTCCCAAGGCAAAAGAAGTAAAAGCAAAAATAAACAAATGGGACCTAATCAAACTTACAAGCATTTGCACATCAAAAGAAACCATCAATGAAATGAAAAGATAACCTATGACTGGGAGAAGATATTTGCAACTGAACAACCAATAAGGGCTTAATTTCCAAAATATACCACAAACAGCTCACACAGCTTAACATCAAAACAACCCAAGTAACCCAATCAAAAAATGGGCAGAAAAGGGGAACCTTCAAGGTGGTAGAGGAGTAAGATGTGGTGATCACTTTCCTCCCTACAAATACATCAAAAGTACATCTACATGTGGAACAACTTCTACAGAACACCTACTGAATGCTGGCAGAAGACCTCAGACTTCCAAAAAGGCAAGAAAATCTCCACATAACTGGGTAGGGCAAAAGAAAAAAAAGAGAGACAAAGGAATAGGGTAGGGCCCTGCACTTCTGGGAAGGAGCTGTGAATGAGGAAAAGTTTCCACACATTAGGAAGCCCCTTCACTGGTGGGGATGGGAGGCAGATTCATATTCTCAGAGGAGAGTGCAGCAACAGGAGTATGGGGGGCAAAGCAGAGACAATCCCACACAGAGGAGTGGTGCCAACAAGCACTCCTCAGCCTGAGACACTTATCTGTATGCTGGGGCTGGTGGGGGCTGGGTGCTGACGTTCAGGCTTCAAAGGTCAGACCCCAGGAAGAGGACTGGGGTTGGCTGCATGAAGACAGCCTGAGGGGGCTAGTGTGCAAGAACTGAGGGAGTCTGGGGAGTAGCCTGGGCCCACCAGAGAGGCAAGGGATCATTGTAGTGAGGTGTACAAGGCCCTCCATAGGATCTTCTTGCTCCATGCTCTCACAGATGGCAGGGTACCACCTACATGAGCTCCAGGGGCAGGAGTGAGCCGCGGTTGTTATCTGTGATGCCAGAGGTGGGTGCAATGGCTACCACTGCCACTGCTGCCACCAAGGGTCCAGTGAGCAAGTGCAGATCACTGTCCACACCTTCCTGGGAGCCTCAGCAGCCTGCCACTGCTGAGAGTCCTGCTATCCAGGGCCAACTTCCCCGGGAGAGCACACGGTGTACCTCAGGCTGTTGAAACTTCCTGATGGCCTCTGCTGCCACCAGCACTCCCCGCACATCCCAACTGTGACAGCTGTATCCCTCCGTCTACCTGGCCTGAGTGAGCAAGTGAGCCCTAATCAGCCACTAATTTTGCCCCCAATTGCCTGGGCATGGAACAGATGCCTGAAGGTGGCCCACATGCAGAGTCAGGACCAAAACCAAAGCTGAACTTCAGGGGCAGTGGGAAAAAAGAAAAGAAAGGGAATCTCTCAGAGCAGCCACAGGAGCAGCAAATTAAATCCCTGCAATCAGCTTGGTAAACGCTGCATCTGTGGAATGTCTGAATAGACAATGAGTATCCCCACAATTGAGGCTGTGGACTTTGGGGGCAAGTACACATGGGAATAAGGCCAGATCAGAGTCTAAGCTGGCCCCACAGTGCCCACAGCAGGTCAAGAGACCTACCTAGAAGTATTGGAGGACTTCCTGGGTAGGCAGGGATTGGCTTTGGCTCACTGTGGGGGCAGGGACACTGACAGCTGAGGCCACAGGAAAATATTATTATTACTATTATTGTTTTCATTTTGTTCTGTTGTTTCTTTATTATTCTTTTAACTTTTATTTTTTATTTACTTTTTCTTTTTTATGATTTTATTTTACTATATTTTTTATTTTATGTTTTCTACTTTACTTTTTTGTTGTTTTGGGTTTTTTTCCTTTTGTTTTAATCTTTCTTTTGTTTATACTTTTTTTAAAAATAATTTTTGTGTGTTTGTTTTATGCATTTTTTGCCTTTTTAGTTGGTTTTCTGATTTTGATTTGTCTTTGGTTTTTTGTTCATGTTAGTTTTTAGATTTAGTGTTTGTTTTCATTTTGGGGTTCATTTATTTGTTTGGTTGAACTCTTATGTTTTCTCTTATTTTTTCTTTTTCTGTTTGTGTGTGTGTTTCTTTGTTTGTTCTTGTCTATTTGGTTTTGCTTTTACCATTTCTCTAGGGCTTTTGTTTAACTGTTCTTTTTTTTTTTCTTTTCTTCCACGCTGTGTGGCTTGCAGGGTCTTGGGGCTCAGAGAGGGGTCGGGCCTGAGCCCCTGAGGTGGAAAAGCCCAGTCCAGGACATTGTACCACCAGAGGACTCCCAGCCTCTGTGAATATTAATCAGTGAGAGCTCTCCCATAGATCTCCATCTCAACCCTAAGGCCTGGCTCCACCCACTGGCCAGCAAGATCCACTGATGGGTGCCTCATGCCAAAAAACTAGCAAGACAGGAGCACAACATCACTCATTAGAAGACATGCTGTCTAAAGTCATACTAAGCTCACAGACACCCTGAAACACATAACTGGATGCAGACCCTGCCCATCAGAGGGACAGGTCCAGCTCCACCCACTGGAATGCAGGCACCAGTCCATCCCACCAGGAAGATTACACAAGTAACTGGACCAATCTCACTCACTGGGAGCAGACACCAAAAGCAAGAGGAACTATGACCCTGCAACCTGTGGAAAGGAGACCCCAAACATAGTAAGTTAAACAAAATGAACAGACAGTGAAATATGCTGCAGATGAAGAAGCAAGGTAAAACCCACAAGACTGAAAAATGAAGAGGAAATAGGCAGTCTACCTGAAAAAGAATTCAGAGTAATGATAGTAAAGATGATCAAAAATCTTGGAAATAGAATGAAGAAACACAAGAAACATTAAACAAGGACCTAGAAGAACTAAAGAGAAAACAAACAGTGATGAACAACACAATATATAAAATTAAAAATACTCTATAAGGAATCAATAGCAGAATAACTGAGGCAGAAGAATGGATAAGTGACCTGGAGGATAGAATGGTGGAAAAAACTGCCATAGAGCAGAATAAAGAAAAAAGAATGAAAAGAATTGAGGACAGTCTCAGAGACCTCTGGGACAACATTAAAGGCACTGTTCGAATTATAGGGGTCCCAGAAGAAGAAGAGAAAAAAAAAAGTGACATAAAATATTTGAAGGGATTATAGTTGAAAACTTCCCTAACATGGGAAAGGAAATAGTCAATCAAGTCCAGGAAGCACACAGAGTCCCATACAGGATAAACCCAAGGAAAAACATGCCAAGACACATATTAATCAAACTATCAAAAACTAAATACAAAGAAAATTACTAAAAGCAGCAAATAACATACAAGGGAATCCCCATAAGGTTATTAGCTGACTTTTCTGCAGAAATTTTGCAGGCCAGAAGGGAATGGCAGGATATATTTAAACTGATGAGAGGGAAAAACCTACAAACAAGGTTACTCTACCTAGCAAGGACGTCATTCAGATTTGCTGGAGAAATCAAAGCTTTACAGATAAGCAAAAGCTAAGAGAATTCAGCACCACCAAACCAGCTCTACAACCAATGAGAAACGAACTTCTTTAAGCAGGAAACACAAGAGAAGAAAAAGACCTTCAAAAACAAACATAAAGCAATTAAGAAAATGGTAGTAGGAACATACATAGAGATAATTACCTTCAATGTGAATGGATTAAATGCTCCAACCAAAGACACAGACTGGCTGAATGGATAAAAAAGACCTGTACATATGCAATCTACAAGACACCCACTTCAGACCTAGATACACATACAGACTGAAAGTTTGGGAATGGTAAAAGATATTCCATGCAAATGGAAATCAGAAGAAAGCTGGAGTAGCAATACTCATCAGATAAAATAGACTTTAAAATAAAGAATATTACAAGAGACAAGGAAGGATGTTATGCAATGATCAAGAGATCAATCCAAGAAGAAGACAGAAAAATTATAAACATATATGCACCCAACATAGGACAACTTCAATGCATAAGGCAGATGCTAAGAGCTATAAAATGGGAAATCAACAGTAACACAATAATAGTGGGAAACTTTAACACCTCACTTACACCAATGGACAGATTATCCAGAACAGAAAATTAATAAGGAAACACAAGCTTTAAATGACACAATAGGCCAGATAGATTTAATTGATATTTATAGGACATTCAATCCAAAAACATCAGATTACAATTTCTTCTCAAGTGCACATGGAACATTCTGCAGGATAGATCACTTCTTGGGTCACAAATCAAGCCTTGGTAAATTTAAGAAAATTGAAATTATATCAAGCATTTTTCCAACCACAAAGATATGAAATTAGAAATAAATTACATGAAAAAAACTGTAAAAACCACAAACACAGGGAGGCTAAACAATATGCTACTAAGTACCCAAGAGATCACTAAAGAAATGAAAGAGGAAATCTAAAAATACCTAGAGATAAGTGGCAATGAATACACGACGACCCAAAACCTATGGGATGCAGCAAAAGCAGTTCTAAAAGGGAAGTTTATAGCAATACAATTCTACCTCAAGAAACATCTCAAATAAACAATCTAAACTTATACCTAAAGGAACTAGAGAAAGAAGACCAAAAACAACAACAACAAAACCCCCAAAAAGTTAGTAGAAGAAAAAAATCATAAAGATCAGAGCAGAAATAAACGAAATAGAAACAAAGAAAACAATAACAAAGATCAATAAAACTCATAGCTGGTTCTTTCAGAAGATAAACAAAATTGATAAACCTTTAGCCAGACTCATCAAGAAAAGGAGGGAGAGCACTCAAATCCATGAAATTAGGAATGAAGAAGGAGAAGTTACAACAGATGCCACAGAAATAGAAAGGGTCATAAGAGACTACTACAAGTAACTATATGCCAATGAAATGGACAACCTGGGAGAAATGGACAAATTCTTAGAAAGGTACAACCTTCCCAGACTGAACAAGAAAGAAATAGAAAATATGAACAGACAAATCACAAGTAATGAAATTGAAACTGTGATTCAAAATCTTCCAACAAACAAAGGTCCAGGACCAGATGGCTTCACAGGTGAATTCTATCAAACATTTAGAGAAGAGCTAACTCCCATCCTTCTCAAACTCTTCCAAAGATTGCATAGGAAGGAACACACCTAAACTCATTTTATGAGGACACCATCACTCTGATACCAAAACCAGAGAAACCAAAGAAAGTCTCCACAAAATACTAGCAAACCAAATGCAACAACACATTAAATGGATCATACACCATTAAATTGATCAAGTGGGATTTATCCCAGGGATGCAAGGATCCTTCAATATTCGCATATCAATCAATGTGATACATCATATTAACAAACTGAAGAATAAAAACCATATGATCGTCACAATAGGTGAAGAAAAAGCTGTTTCTCCCTCTGCTATATTTTGGAAGAGTTTGAGAAGTTTAGGTGTTAGCTCTTCTCTAAATGTTTGAAAGAATTTGTCTGTGAAGCCAGCTGGTCCTGGGATTTTGTTTGTTGGAAGATTTTTAATCACAGTTTCAATTTCAGTGCTTCTGATTGGTCTGTTTATATTTTCTATTTCTTCCTGGTTCAGTCTTGGAAGATTGTGCTTTTCTAAGAATTTGTGCATTTCTTCCAGGTTGTCTGTTTCATCGGCATATAGTTGCTTGTAGTAATCTCTCCTGATCCTCTGTATTTCTGCCTTGTCAGTTGTTACTTCTTTTTCATCTCTAATTCTATTGATTTGATGAGTCTGGCTAACGGTTTATGAATTTTATTTATCTTCTCAAAGAACCAGCTTTTTGTTTTACTGAGCTTTGCTATCATTTCCTTCATTTCTTTTTCATTTATTTCTGATCTGATCTTTATTATTTCTTTCCTTCTGCTAACTTTTGGGGTTTTTTTTGTTCTTCTTTCTCTAATTGCTTTAGGTGTAAGGTTAGGTTGTTTATTCGAGGTGTTTCTTGTTTCTTGAGGTAGGATTGTTTTGCTATAATCTTCTCTCTTAGAACTGCTTTTGCTGCATCCCATAGGTTTTGGGTTGTCATGTTTTCATTGTCGCTTTGTTTCTAGGCATTTTTTGATTTCCTCTTTCATTTCTTCAGTGACCTCTTGGTTATTTAGTAGTGTATTGTTTAGCCTCCATGTGTTTGTATTTTTTACAGATTTTTTTCCTGTAATTGTTATCTAGTCTCATACCGTAGCGGTCAGAAAAGAGACTTGATACGATTTCAGTTTTCTTATATTAACCAAGCCTTGATTTGTGGCCCAAGGTGTGATCTATCCTGGAGAATGTTCCATGAGCACTTGAGAAGAAAATGTATTCTGTTGTTTTTGATGGAATGTCCTATAAATATCAATTAAGTCCATCTTGTTTAATGTACCACTTAAAGCTTCTGTTTCCTTATTTATTCTCATTCTGGATGATCTCTCCATTGGTGAATGTGGGGTGTTAAAGTCCCCTACTATGATTGTGTTACTGTCAATTTCCCCTTTTATGGCTGTTAGCATTTGCTTTATGAATTGAGGTGCTCCTATGTTGGGTGCATAAATATTTACAATTGTTATATCTTCTTCTTGAATTGATCCCTTGATCATTATGTAGTGTCCTTCTTTGTCTCTTGTAATAGTCTTTATTTTAAAGTCTTTTTTGTCTGATATGAGAATTGCTACTCCAGCTTTCTTTTGATTTCCAATTTGCATGGAGTATCTTTTTTCATCCCCTCACTTTCAGTCTGTATGTGTCCCTATGTCTGAAGTGGGTCTCTTGTAGACCACATATATACAGGTCTTGTTTTTGTATCCATTCAGCCAATCTATGTCTTTTGGTGGGAGCATTTAATCCATTTACATTTAATATAGTTATCAATATGTATGTTCCTATTACCATTTTCTTAATTGTTTGGGGTTTGTTATTGTAAGCCTTTTCCTTCTCTTGTTTCCTGCCTAGAGTAGTTCCTTTAGCATTTGTTGTAAAGCTGGTTTGGTGGTGCTGTATTCTCTTAGCTTTTGCTTGTTTGGAAATATTTTAATTTCTCTTTCTAATCTGAATGAGATCCTTGCTGGATAGAGCAATCTCGGTTGTAGGTCTTTCCCTTTCTTCACTTTAAATATGTCCTGCCACTCCCTTCTGGCTTGCAGAGTTTCTGCTGAAAGGTTAGCTGTTAACCTTATGAAGATTCCCTTGTATATTTGTTGCTTTTCCCTTTTTGCTTTTAATATGCTTTCTTTGTATTTAACTTTTGATAGTTTGATTAATATGTGTCTTGGCATGTTTCTCCATGGATTTATCCTGTATGGGACCCTCTGTGCCTTCTGGACTTGATTGACTGTTTCCTTTCCTATATTAGGGAAATTTTCAACTATAATCTCTTAAAAATATTTCTCAGTTGCTTTCTTTTTTCCCTTCTTCTTCTGGGACCCCTATAATTTGAACATTGGTACATTTAATGTTGTTCCAGAGATCTCTGAGACTGTCCTCAGTTCTTTTCATTCTTTTTTCTTTATTCTGCTCTGCAGTAGTTATTTCCACTATTTTATCTTCCAGGTCACTTATCCGTTCTTCTGTCTCTGTTTTTCTGCTATTGATTCCTTCTAGAAAAAATTTAATTTTATTTATTGTGTTTTTCATCATTGTTTGCTCTTTCATTCTTCTAGGTCCTTGTTTAGCGTTTCTTATATTTTCCATTCTATTTGCAAGATTTTGGATCATCTTTATTATCATTACTCTGAATTCTGAATTCAGAAATTATCTAAGGCCAGGATAAGAATGACTGTAAAAAAAGAAGGTGAAGAATTTCTGAAGTTTACACAGAGTAAATTCATGTTCCCAATAGCCAGACTGAAGAAAACTCATAATGATCTGGCATTGGGTTAAATGCTCATTAAGCATTTTTACCTCAGTAAGATCCAAATAGCCCTTAGACTTAAGATTCCTTTGGTTCCACCTAACAAACCTTAATAGCAACGTTGACATTTGTTTGTTTCCAAATAATTTTACTGGGTTCCAGAAGAATACTAAAAATATTTCAAGAAATAAAAAAATTTCACACCTAATAATGTAAAACTCATAAGGTCTGCCATTCAGTAAAAACAAATATTTGTTATGCAGAGAAGCAGGAAAATAGAATCCATAATGAGAAGAAAATGAACTCAATAAAAATAGACCCAGAAATGATGCAGACAGTAGAATTATTAGATAAGGACATTAAAGCGACTATTACAAAACACGATATCAAAAAAGGTAGAGCAAAGCATAGCATGTTAATGAAAGGCATAGAAGATACACCCCTCCAAATGACAAAAAAAAATCCCTTCTGGCAATGACACATACAATAGCTAAGAAGAAAAATATACTGGGCAATATTAATAGCAGATTAGACAATTCAGAAGAAAAAACTAGTGAATTTCAAGTCATAGTGATAGAAATCATCTCAGATTAAACAGAGAAAGAAAAAAGACTAAAAATAAATGAAGAAGAGCAACAGGAAACTGTGGGATAACATTAAGCTGCCTAAGATATGTGTAACTAGGGAACTCCAGGAGAGAAGAATTTGGGGAGTGGCAATAAAAAACAACAGAAGAGATAGTGGCTGAAATTTTTCAAAATTTGTGTAAACTATAAACACATAGATCCTCAAAACTTAGCAAACCACAAACATAGGAAACATGAAGAAAAAACACCAAGATACATCATAATAAATTGATTAAAGCTGGTAATAAAAAGAAACTCTTAAAAACAGCCAGAAGAAAAAAGACACATTATAAAAGAACGAAAAAAGATAAAAAGACAGCTGACTTCTCATCAGAAACCAGGCCATCAAGAACACATTTGATCAATATCTTTAAAGGTGTGAGGGGAATTAAACTGTCACACATTGGATCAATATCTTTAAAGGTGTGAGGGGAATTAAACTGTCAACTTAGTATTCTATCCTCAGCAAAAATAACCTTTAAAAAATGAGAGTGAAATAAAGCCTTTTTCAGACATACAAAAAGTACAACAATTTAACATCAGCAGACCTGCACTATAAGAATATCCTTCAGACAAAGTGAAATGATGCCAGATGGTAATCTGAATCTACACACAGAACTGAAGAGTGCTGATAATGGTAAATATATGAGTAAATAAAAGAGACTTTTCATTATTTAAAAAATAACTTTAAAGATATTTTAACTGTTTAAAGCAAAATTGTAACAACATATTGTAAATTTATAACACATATAGAAGTAGAATGACAGTAGCACAAAGGTCAGAACTGGTGAAATGGAAGTAAACTGCTACAAGGTATCTATACTATAGTTAAAGTAGAATAATATCACTTGATAGTAGACTGATAATTTGAAGGTGTATACTATTACCCCTACAGAGACCACTAAAAAAAAAGAAGAGTATCTAACAAGGTAATAAAGAAACTAAAATGTAATATATTAATTTTCTATTATGTGTAACAATTATCACAAATTTAACAGGTTAAACAACATGTATTTATTATCTCAGCTTCTGTGGGTCAGGACTCCAGGCATGGCTTAGCTTGGTCCTTTGCTGAGGATCTCATGTGGCTGAAATTCAAGGGTTTGTCTTGGATTCATTCTAGTCTGGAGGTATGAGTAGGGAAGATCTGTTTCCAAGCTCATGCAGGCTATAAGCAGAATTAATTTTATTGTGTTTGCATGACTGAGGTCTTTTTTTAATTGTTGTTGTTGCTAGTAATCAGTCAGGGACTACTCTCAACTCCTAGGGCTGCCCTCAGGTCTTTGCTATGTTGTCCTCACTAGCCATCCCATATCATGGGAACTTAAGTCATCAAGGCCAGCAGGAGAATCTCTGACTTCTAATCTCCCTTTTCAAGGAAGGACTGGACTCTTTTTAAAAGGTTCACCAAGGATAATATCCTTTTAGATTAGTTCAAAGTCAACTGATCAGGGAACTTGATTACAGAAAAATTTCTTCATCTTTGCCATATAATGTAACCTAATAATGGGAGTAAAATTCCATCATATTCACAAGTCCTGTCCAATTCAAGGGTAGAGGAATAGACAGGGTGTATAAACCAGGGGTAACAATCTTGGAAGACATCTTAGAATTGTGCCTGCCACATGGAACAATAAAGAAGACTCAAAAAAAAAAAGTACATGGTTAACTTTTGGGCTTCTCTGGTGGTGCAGTGGTTGAGAGTCCGCCTGCTGATGCAGGGGACATGGGTTCATGACCCGGTCTGGGAAGATCCCACATGCTGCAGAGTGGCTGGGCCCATGAGCCATGGCTGCTGAGCCTGCGTGTCCGGAGCCTGTGCTCTGCAATGGGAGAAGTCACAACAGTGAGAGGCCCATGTACCACAAAAAAAAAAAAAAAAAAAGAAGACTCAACAAATATTAAAGAGGGCAGAAAAAGGAAAAAGTGAACACAGAAGAGTTGGGACAAATGTAAAGCAAAGAGCAAGATGGTAGATTTAAATTGAATAATATGATTTAATAATCATATTAAATTTAAATGGTCTAAACACCAAAATTAAATGGCAGAGACTTTTAGGTTGGATAAAGAAACTGGCAGGCTATGTGCTGTCTATAAGAAACCCATTTAAAATATAAACACACAAATAGATCAAAAGTAAAAGAATAGAAAAAGATAAACCATCCTAACACTAAGCAAAAGGAAAGCTGGACTGGCTATATTTATAACAAAGTCAATTTCAGAATCTTACTAACAATAAATAAGGTCTATTGAAAATGATTAAAGGGTAACTTCATCCAGGGGACATAGCAGTCTTAATTGTTTCTATGTTAATAACAAACTTTTAAAATACATAAAGCAACAATGTTCTAACTGAAAGGAGAAATAAATTCCAAATGTAGCCGAAGAATCAATGCCCATATCTCAACAAATAGTACAAATAAAAAGAAATTCAGTAAACGAACAGAAGCCTTGAACAACACTACTGATCAGTGTGACCTAATTGACATTTTAGAAACATGCTAACCAGTAACAGCAGGATACTGAATAGTATCCAGTATACTGGATAATTACTTGTGTATGGCTGTCTTATGAATTGTAGTATGTTTCTCAGCATCCTTGGCCTTTACCCACTGAATGCTGACAGTACATTTCCCTCAGTTATAACAAGCAAAAATGTCTCCAGGCTTTGTCAAATATTCTCTCGGGGGCAAAATCACCTCCAGTTGAAAGTCCCTGATTTAGGAGTTAGTTCTATCATGAAATGTATATTTAGGGGGAAAAATGGCTAGCTAGTTTTCTGATGAAGGCAGCTCCTGGATCACAGTTTTCACACACTGTCTTGATAAAATTAGTGGGGATTCAAGAATTTGTTAGCAGTCTTCTCATTTTCATTTCAAAATGTGGGCTTGGGCTTTGGTTTATTCATGAATCTTCATTAATATGTTAGTTAGAAATTGGCAAATGGTGAATCAGCACTCCTAGTTTTGTGCCATTATTCATCCATATAATTTAACAAGTGTTAATAAAAGTGACTTCTATCAGCTAGTCACTGTTCTAGCATTGGGAATGTATTAAAGAACAAATTAATGCTCTTGCCTTAATAGAGCTCACATTCTGGTAGAGGAATAAAACAATAAATAGACAAGCAAAAAAACATACAGTGTGTTAGATGGTCATAGAACTACGGAGATAAAACAGGATAAGAAAGACAAGGAGTAGGGAAAGTGTTCAGGGATAGTGAGAGTAGTAAAATGACAGTTGAGCAGAGGACCTGAAAGAAATAAGAAAACGAGTAATGTAATGTGTTTCCATTTCAAGTAGAAGGACAAATAATTGCAAAGACCTTGAGGCAAAGCTTGCTTGAGTGTATTCTAGGAAGAGCAATGAGATTGGTGTAGAAGAAGCAAAGTGAGTCAGAAAGTGGCAAAGGTGGTTAGAGGAGTAGCAGAGGGGCAAGATCTCAAACAGCCTCTAGGTCACTGTAAGGATTTTTCCTTTGAGTGAAATGGAAAGCCATTTGAAAGTTTTCAGTGAGACACTACAAATATTGTAAAAGAATCATTTTGTTGTCTAGGTTGAGCCTAGACTGTATGGGAACAAGGTGAGAAGCTGAAAGACCAGTTAGGAGACTGTTGTAATATTCCAGGTGAGTCATGATGGTGACTCTGACCACAGTGGAAGCAAGGAGGATGGTAAGAAGTGTTGGATTTTGGAGTTTTTTTAGAGGCCCAGCAAAAGGAATTTCTTGTCAAGATGTGGGGAATGAAAAAAGGAGAGGAGTCAAGGATAACTGAGAATTTTACCCTGTGAAATGGGAAGAATTGAGCTGGAGCTATCATTTACTGATGTAGGGAAGATGGCAGAATGATCATGCATTTGGAGACAGGTTAAATTTGAGATGCCTTTTAGGAATTTATGTGAAAATGTCATGAGCCACTGGCTACAATAATTTGGAATTTAGAAAAGAAGCCTGATCCAGAGAGGTAAATCTGAGAGTCATCAATGTTTAGCTGATATTTTATTATTTATTTTCCAGTTTTATTGAGTTATAATTGACATAAAATGTATTCGTTTGTGTATAACATAATGATTTGATATATACATATATTGCAAAATGATCACCACAATAAGTTTAGTTAACATCTATCACCTCACATAGTTACATTTTTTTTTTTTTTTTTTTGCGGTACGCGGGCCTCTCACTGTTGTGGCCTCTTCCATTGAGGAGCACAGGCTCTGGATGCACAGGCTCAGTGGCCATGGCTCATGGGCCTAGCCGCTCCGCAGCATGTGGGATCTTCCCGGACCGGGGCACGAACCCGTGTCCCCTGCATCGGCAGGCGGACTCTCAACCACTGTGCCGCCAGGGAAGCCCCATAGTTACATATTTTTTCTTATCATGACAGCTTTAAAAATCTACTCTCTTAGCAACTTTCAAATGTACAATACAGGATTGTTAATTAAAGTCATCATGCTGTATATTACATGTCCAGAACTTATCTTACAACTGGAAGTTTGTACATTTTGACTACCTTCACCCATTTCTCCCATCATCACCACCCCAACCCCCCATATCTGGCAACAGCTAATCTGTTCTCTGTTCCTATGAGTTTGGTTTTTATAGGTTCCACATATACATGAGAGCATACAGTATTTGTCTGAATTATTTCACTTAGAATAATGCCCTCAATGTCTATACATGTTGTCAAATATTACAATATTTACTTTTTTAATGCCTGAATAATATTCTGTTGTGTGTATATACTACATCCTTATTCATCCATCAGTAGGCACTTAGGTTGTTTCCATGTCTTGGTTATTGTTAATAATGCTGCAATGAACATGCGAGTGCAGATACCTCTTTGAGATAGGGATTTTTTTTTCTTTAGCTAAACACCCAGAAGTGGGATTGCTAGATCATATGGTAGTTCCATTTTTGATTTTTTGAGGAACCTCTATTCTGTTTTCCATAGTGGTTGATATTTACATTTCCAACAATAGTGTACAAGGGTTCCCTTTTCCCCACAACTTTCTCAACACTTACCTCTTGTTAAGTGTTGATGACAGTCATTCTAACAGGTGTGAGGTGGTATCTCATTGTGGTTTTGATTTTCATTTTTGATAGTTGGTATTTTAAAAGCCTTTAAACTGGTTATTTTAAAACTATAAGGGGATGGGTATAGGTAGAGAAGTCAAGAGACCCTAGGTATGAGCCCTGGACCAGGTCAATACATAAAGGTTGGATTGATGAGTATACTGTTTTACTATTACTGATGAAAAAAATTACCACAAATTTAGTGGCTTAAAAAACACTAATTTATTCTTTTATAGTTCTGGAGATCTGAAATGTAAAATCAAGGTTTCATCAGGGCTTCAAATGGGATTCCTTTTGGAGGCTGCAGGGGAGAGTCTGTTTCCTTGCCTTTTTTTTTTTTTATCTTCTAAAGGTCATCTGCTTTTCTTGGCTCATGCCCCTTCCTTGCATTATTCCAACCTTTTGCTTCCATCATCACATCACTGACTACTGACTCTGATCCTCCTGTTTCTCTTATAAGAACCCTTGTGATTACATTGGACTCACTTGGATAATCCAGGATAATCTCTCTGCCTCAAGATCCTTAACTCAATCACATCAACAAAGCCCTTTTAACCATGTATGGTAACATAGTCATAGGTTCCCACTATTAGGACATGGTTACCTTTGAGGAACCAATATTCAACTTCCCACAAATAGGAACCAGAAGATAAAGTCAAAGGAAGCATCATCTTGTGAGGTAGACAGAGAACAGAGGAATGTGCTCTGGAATGAGGTGAAGACAGTTCTTCAAGGAGAAAGGAATGATCACTCTGTTATATGCCACTCATTGATCCAGGAAAATGCAGATGAGAATCGACTTTTAGATTTAACCTAATGGAAATCATTGCTGACACTGACAAGAACTACATTAGTGGAAATGTGGAGGATGAAAGCCTGACTGGAGTAGAATCAGAAGATGGAGCAGGCCCAGCTTCGTGGGTATAAGATCTGTACAGTCCCTTAAGGCCCCACTCTTAGATGAGCCTCACATTTGGATTAATGCTCTACTGTCACTGTCTGGTAATTCTTAATTTTGAAAAAGGGATCCTCACATTTTCATTTTGCACTGAACAGAGCAAATTATGTAGCTGATCCTGCAATGGATGAAAAAGAATTGGAAACAGTGGTTATGGATAAATCTGTCAAGGAATTTTATGGAAATGAGGTCAGAAAAATGGAGCCAGAGGAGGAAGTGGAGTCAAGGGAGAATTTTTAAACTTAAGATGGCTGCTTTCTAGTTTGGTGCATCCTATGTAACAACAGAGTTAGGGCTGATCAGGAATGATTATCCCTATTGCCAGATGTCCCACATGTGGTGTTAGCTGAGTTTATAGCATGATTTCATGGAGCCCTGCATAGGAAAACACACCTCTGTTTCCTCAGCTCACCATCATTATTTTTCCATTGGGTTGGTGGTTTCATGCACGAAGGATCAAAACCTTATAAAATTAAACTCCAACATATCTTCTTAATCTATCAAGCTCATGTCACTCTGAACTCTGGTGTATGAGATTAATTTTCCAGGCTTTGTTCTTCACAGAGCCATGGTCTTTTAGAAGCATTTGCAAATTGACTTTTATCAGGATTTGCTCTAGCATCTTCCCAGGCATACCAGTTAATCTGACTCAGGGCCAGAATCATTGATTGCTGTCCTCAGGAAAGACACACTGTTGGCATTTGTCCAAGATTCAGGCATTTTTCCCCCTATGCATCATAGTCACTGGAAATAAATTTCACTGTGAAGGCCTGATGACCACACTTAACAAATAACCATCCAAAGAGCTTGCACTAAGCAGCCAAACCTATCAACTCTCCCTTCTACCAAGTAAGTAAAGGCCTCATGAAGCAATCTAACCTTGACCATTATAGATTGGAAGTTTTCAGAAATCCCTGAGATGAATGCTATTGAAACTATTAACTGGAAAAGAAAAACTGCCAGTCTTTCAAACCATCTTTAATACTTATCTACAATTATTTTACTTATTGGAGCAAATTATCTTTTGTATAACAGCTTCAATTTTGCCCAGGGATAATTCTTCAATGAACTCCATATTAGCAATTTATAAAATTTAAATAAAATGGTGCCATCTTATATTTGGAAGTTTCCAATTTATACAGGACTTCCTTTTCTTTCCCCTTAAATTGACAACATTGCTGTGCTTCCCCTAGGTATTTATTCAATTAGTTCCTGAAGGTTTGCAGGTGACAAGGGCAGATGGATGAAACAGTGGACAGATGGATGGAAGGACAGGTGTCAGGATAATTTTAAAAAACACTTTACTCTTATTAATTGTTTCCTTTAAAATTTTTAATTGAAGTATAGTTGACATACAATATCACATGTTTCAGTAGCATAAAAGTGATTTGAGGATTACATAAATTACAAATTGATCATCATGACAAGTCTAGTAACCACCTGTCACCATACAAAATTATTACAAAGTATAGTATTGTTGACTATATTGTCTATACAGTGCATTGCATCCTCATGACTTACTTATTTCATAACTGGAAGTTTGTACTCTTAATCTTCCTATCTATTTCTCCCAACCCACTTCCATGCTTCCCTCTGGCAAGCACCAGTTTGTTCTCTGTATCTATGAATCTATTTCTATTTTGTTTTGTGTGTTTGTTTGGATTTTTAGATTCCACATAAAAGTAAAATTATATGGTATTTATCTTTTTCTGTCTGACTTATTTCACTTAACGTAATACCCTTCAGATCCATTGATGTTGCAAATGGCAAGCTTTAATTCTATTTTTTAATGCCTGAGAAATGTTCCATTTTATACATATACCACATCTTCTTTATCCATTAATCTATCAATGAACACTTAGGTTGCTTCCATTTCTTGGCTATTGTAAATAATGCTGCAATAAATATAGGGGTACTTCCATTTCATGGCTATTGTAAATAATGCTGCAATAAACATAGGGATGCATATATGCTTTTGAATTAGTGATTTTAATTTTCTTCAGCTAAAAACACAGGAGTGGAATTGCTTGATCATATGATAGTTCTCTTTTTTTGAGGAATCTCCATATGTTTTCCATAGTAGCTGCACAAATTTACATTCCCACCAACAGTGCATAAAGTTTCCCTTTTCTCCACATCCTTGCCAACACTTTTTATTTGTGGTTTTTTTGATTATAGCCATTCTGAGAGGTGTGAGGTGATAGCTCATGAGGGTTTGTTTTACGTTTCCCTGATGATTAGTAATGTCGAGCATCTTTTCATGTGCTGGTTGGCCATCTGTATGTCTCCTTCAGAAAAATATTTATTAATTTTCTCTGCCTATTTTTTTTGTTTTGTTTTGTTTTGTTTTTTTGTTTGTTTGTTTGTTTTGCGGTACACGGGCCCCTCACTGCTGCGGCCTCTCCTGTTGCGGAGCACAGGCTCCGGACGCGCAGGCTCAGCGGCCATGGCTCACGGGCCCAGCCGCTCCATGGCATGTGGGTTCTTCCCGGACGGGGGCACGAATCCATGTCCCTTGCATCGGCAGGCGGACTCTCAGCCACTGTGCCACCAGGGAAGCCCTCTGCCTATTTTTAAATCAAGTATTTTTTTTTTTTTGATTTTGAGATGTGTGAATTCTTTATATATATTGGATATTAACCCCTTATCAGATTTATCATTTGAAAATATCTTCTATCCCATTCAGTAGGCTGCCTTTTTGTTTTGTTGAGCGTTTCCTTTTTTGGCAAAAACTTTTTAGTTTGATGTAGACTCATTTGTTACCCTTGCCTGGGGAAGACAGAACCAAAAACACATAGCTAAGTTTGTTGTCAAAGAATATACCACCTATACTAGAAGTCTTATGCTTTCATGTCCTACATTTGTATCTTTAATCCATTTTGAGTTTACTTTTGTATATGGTGTAAGAAAGTGGTCCAGTTTCATTCTTTTGCATGTAGCTGTCCAGTTTTCCTAACCCCATTTATTGAAGAGACTATATTTTCCCCATTGTATATTCTTGACTCCTTTGTTGTAAATTAATTGACCATATAAGTTTATTTCTGGGCTCTCTATTCTGTTCTATTGATCTATGTTTTTGTGTCAATACTTTACAGTTTTGATTACTGTTGCTCAGCAGTGTAATTTTAAATCAAGGAGTGTGGTACCTCCAGCTTTGTTCTTTTTTCTCAAAATTGCTTTAGCTGTTTGGGGTCTTTTGTTTTTCCACACAAATATTAGAATTATTTGTTCTAGTCCTGTGAAAATGCCATTGGCATTTTGATATGGATTGCATTGTTCCATAGATTACCTTGGTTAGTATGGTCACTTTAACAGTATTAATTCTTCTAATCCATGAGCATTATATATCTTTCCATTTGTTTGGTCATCTTCAATTTATTTCATCAACGATGAATAGTTTTCAGTGTATAGGTCTTTCACCTCTTTGGTTAAATTTATTCATAGTATTTTATTCTTTTAATGCAATTGTAAATGAGGTTGTTAGTTTCTCTTTCTGATAGTTTATTAATGTGTAGATATGCATTAGATTTCTGTTATATTGATTTTGTACCCTGTGACTTGAATACATTTATTAATGTGTTCTAATAGATTTTGAACTCTTTAGGGTTTTCTATAAATAGTATCATGTCATCTGCAAATAGTGACAGTTTTACTTCTTCCTTTCCAATTTATATACATGCCTTTATCTCTTTTTCTTGTCTAATTGTTGTGGTTAGGACTTCCAATACTCCTCATGCTTTGCTTTTTCCAATATTTTTCATGTAGTTGATTTCTAGTCTCATACTGTTGTGGTGGGAAAAGATGCTTGACAAGATTTCTATCTTGTAAAATTAATTGAGACTTGTTTTGTGGCTTAGCATGTGATTTATCCTGGAGAATGTTTCATGTGCACTTGAAAATAATGTGTATTCTGCTGCTTTTGGATTGAATGTTCTATATATATCTATTAAACTCATCTGATCTAATGTGTTGTGGTTACCATGGGTTCATATATAAAAACCTATTTATATAGCAGTCTATTTTAAGTTAAAGTTCACTTACATTCAAATGCATTCTAAAAGCACTACATTTTTATTCTCCTGCACCATGTTTTATGTTTTGACATCATATTTTATGTCTTTTTACTTTTTGTATCACTTAATTATTTTACATATACATAATTTTACTACTTTTGTCTTTTGACCTTCATACTAGCTTTATAGGTAGTTGATCTTTACTATATGTTTGCCTTAACCAGTGAGATTTTTTTCTTTCATAATTTTCTTGTTTTAAAAAAACCCTGTTTAAAGAAATCTCTTTAACATGCCTTGTAAGGTGCCAAATTTCTTTCAGCTTTTGCTTTTTATCTCTCTTTCAATTCTGAATGATAGCCTTGCCAGGCAGAGTATTATTGTTTGTAATTTTTTTTTTTTCATTCAGCACTTTGAAAGTATTGTGCAATTCCTTATGGCCTATAAAGTTTCTACTGAAACATCAGCTGATAGTCTTATAGGGGTTTCTTCATATGTAACTAAAATTTTTTTCTTGCTGCTTTGAAGTCTGTCTCTTTATCTTTAACTTTTGACATATTAATTATAATGTGTCTTGTTGTGTGTCTCTTTGTTTTCATCTTGTTTGGGACTCTCTGTGCTTCCTGTACTTGAATATCTGTTTCCCTTGGCAGACTGGAGAATTTTTAGTCATTATTTCTTCAAATAGATTCGCTGTCTCTTCTCTCTCTCTTCTTCTGGGATGCCCCTATAATTCAAATGTTAGTATGCTTGATGTTCCAGAGGGCACTGAAACTTTCATCGTTTTCTTGACTGTTTTTTTCTTTTGCTCTTCTGATTGTGTGGTTTTCACTACTCTCTCTTCTAGATAGCTGAACTGTTAATCTGCCCCCTCTCTGGTGTATTTTTTATTTCAGTTATTGTATTTTCATTTATGACTGACTTTTTATATTTTCTCTCTCTTTGTTGAAGTTCTTACTGGGTTCATCCATTCTTCTGAGTTTGGCGAGCATATTTAAGACTATTAATTGGAATTTTTTTCTAATAACTTGCTTATATTTGTTACATTTAGTTCTTTTTAGGATGTTTGTCTTTTTCTTTCATTTGGAAGGTGTCCCTTTGTCTCCTAATTTTGTGTAACTGTGTTTGTTTCTATGTAATGAGTATATCAGCTATGTCTCCCAGTTTTAAAAGAGTGGCCTCATGTAGAAGGTGTCTGTGAAGCCCAGAGGCAAAATTCCCACCCTGTTCACCAGAGTCAGGTGCTCCAGGGGTATCCCCAGTGTGGGCTGCATGCACACTCCAATTGTGGTTGTGTTGCAATTGCTGTGAGTGTGCTTTTAGGAAGCATTGGCTCCCAGGCTGGCTGGCTGCAAGGCCCAACTGCAACTGCTATGAACACTCTGCTGGGTGGGGCTGGTTCCTGGTCCAGCTGTTTATGAGGTCAGCCATGGTTGCTGTGGGTGTGCTGGTGTGTGGGGCTGGCCCCTTGCAGTGGGAACCACTTTGGAGGTGAGTAGTGTTGGCAAACACCACTTGCCATGTGAGGCAGAGTTGGACCCCTAGGAGCTCCAGAGCGGTGCCAATGTCAGCTGGATTTGCCTGATGGGTAGGGTGGGGTGGAAACTATTTTGGAAGAGCTGGCTGGGCAGGTCACATGGTGTTAGGTAGGTTGATTAAGAGGGACAGAAATAGCATCTGCATCGGGCCAGCTAGGTGGAAGGAAAGTTTAAGAAAATTGGTGCCCACCAACATTTCCTACCCTGGAGAAAAGTTCCAACAGATCCCTGTCCCTCTAGTTCATGCCCTAATATTAGTCAATGAATCTTCTTTTTGAATGGCCCAGTTGCTTTTCAAGCTGTTGCCTCTTTTCTGGGACTCAGAATGAGTGAGTTTGTACAGACTCACTCCCTTCAAGAGTGGGAATCTTGGTTTCCCACAGCCTTCTGGGTCTCCTGGATGTAAGTCTGCTGGTTTTCAGAGCCAGACATTACAGGGGTTCATTTTCCTGGTATAAGTTCCCTTATCTTGGGAACCCAATGTGGGACTTGAACCATTAACTCCTCTGGGGGGACTCCATGGTTGTGAAATCATTCCCATTTGTGAGTTGCTGCATCAAGGGTGTGGGTTCTGACTAGACCACATCTTTGCCCCTCCTACATCTCTTGATCTGGCCTTCTCTTTATATCTTTAGTTGTATAAAATCTGTTCTGCTAATCTTCAAGTCATTCTCAGAGATATTTGATCTGTATGTAGTTGTAGATTTGATGTGTCCATGGGAAGAAGTGAGCTCAGGATCTTCTTACTGTGCCACCTTGATCTGGACCTGGTCTCAAGAAAATTGAATCAGACTTTTCATTGATCTACTCAGTTGTTCCTTACCAATTATATACAGTAACACAAGGTTAGAAAATATAATTCTTGCAAGCAAGCTGCTTACATTTTAATTAGAGAGACAGATAAATGGACAAGAAATGCCCACATATTGTGGGAGGTAGAATGTAATCAAAGCCTGAGACTTTGGGATCCTTCCTTTCCTTCCTAGCTTTTCTTAATCTTAAGTCTCTTCATGGTGCTCAGACTTCTCTCCTTGGTTTACTTTCTTTCTCTTATATTTTCCATCCTTACCACCCTTCCATCTACACTTACCTGTTTCCATATTTATTCCTAATATGTGAGTAAATTTATTTATTATTTATTTATTATTCCTAATATGTGAGTAAATGAATTCCTAATATGTGAGTAAATGAATAGGCTGCCCTTCTTATACAACAGTGCTAAAAATTTTTAAGTTTAGTTATGATTCTAAAGAGGTATTTTCTTCTCCAACTTTCACTTAAAAATAAACTTTGAGTGACAACTCCAGACATTTTACTAGGCAAATGTGGCACCCTACAAAATTCATAGTCATCTAGGGCCAATTAATATCTGCTTTGGAGGAATATACAATTTATAATAATTTCTTAACTTATATAAGATTTTGAAGTTTCATGAATGTTTTCAGGTATGATTTATCATTTGATATTTATATCAAGCTTATAAAAATGAATTCATTTTAATTTATAGATGAGGAAACAAAGGACCAGGCCAGAGTCACACAGCTAGTAAATAATAGAATTTCAACCACATCTACTTGCAATTTTCAAATCTAGTGCTTTTTCCAAGATTTTTACTGCTTCTCCAATTCCAAAGGCCAGATTTCTGAAAGTGCTAGTATTTGACTTGAGTGAAAGGAAGGAAGGAAGAAAGAAAGAAAGTAAGGTAGGGAAGGAGTGAAAAGAAGAGTGAAGGGAGGAAGGAGAGAAAAGAAGAAAGGAAAGATTGAAGAAAGGAAGGAAGGAAAGAAGAAAAGAGGGAAATGAAGGAAGAAAAGAGGAAGGAAAGAAGGTAATATAATGTAAGTATATCAATTAAAGTACAGGCGGGAGTTGAGTCAGCCGACTGAAGATGCCGTATGTCAAGTGTGGTACCCAAGAGGATGTAAGTTTTTTCCATAGACTCTTCTTTTATTGCTTTTCCCAGCAGCAAGTCAAAAGTAAGAGAATTCAGTAAGTTAAAATAGATGCCTAAGTACAGAGTTTCCTTTGTCATACTGAAGGTTGAGTTAATAAATTAGAAAAGTAACAGCTGTAGAGGCATCTGTAGTTTCATAAGTTTAAGATCTCTAAAGCAGTACGGCATATTTATCAGATGATTAGCTAGGTAGAGTCTTTATAAAAGATTACCTCTCTGCTGTTTGATGATCTTTGATCAAGGTAGAACAGCTTTAGTTCTGAAAGATAAAATTAACTTAAAGTAGGCTTAATATATTATTCATATCTATAAAAAGAACAGAGGTAGAAAAATTTAGTGATTTGGGTACTAATCTATAAGGAAACTATTTTTGATTAAACCAGCCCCCACTAGTATCTCTCCTTTCTTGTTTTCCATATTAATTATTGAATCTACTTTATAGGTTTCATCATTTTGCTTGTAGTTTACTGTGGTAACCTTATTTCCCTTTTGGATATTTGTCTTGCTATCAATGACATGTCAAATACTTTTTAAAATGAATTCCTGATAATATTTAGCAGAATAATCACATAAAGAAATTCAGAAGTACCCATTTTAATTAAAATAGCTTGAAAATTTTATCAAACGGGTAACTTTCTTGAAGAAAAAATCAAATAAAATCTCCTACTTTATTCTCTTTCTTATATAAGGAGATGATTTCAAATAAAGCTATCCACAAGAGTTGTCTTCAACCATCTCATCTTATTCATAGAATGCTGCATACAGTGAAATCTCTTTAAACTAATATTGCTATTTCAAATAATTAGAACCTAGAAAAGGTGTGATTCTTAGTTAATTTTCCCTACAGTTCTTTAATAAAAATATTTTTTTAAAATGTATAGATCAAGGAAGGTATATTTCATACTGTTACAATACTGAATCTTACAAACCATGGATATGGTACCTCTTTCCATTTATTAAGTCTTCTCTAATTTCTCTCATGTCTAGTAGTTTTGTTTGTAGAGAGTTTGCATATCTCGTGTTAAATTTATTCTGGGTATTTGACGTATTTTAAAGCTATTTTAAAAGTTATAAGTATACAGTTTTTATTTTCCAAATTTTGCTTATATTTAGAAATAAATTTGATGTTTATTTTAATATTGTGTACAGAAACATTTCTGAAATTACCAATTAATTTTACTAGTTTTCCTAAATTATATCATACACAAACAATGACAATTTTTTCCTTCTATTCCAATACTTTTCCTATTTATTTATTTAACCCCAATGCACTGGCCAAGATCCCCAGAAAAATGATGAATAGTGGTGGCGATAGTGACATTCTTATCTCATTCATCTCAAAGGGCAGCTTTCAATAGTTAACCATTAAATGGGATGTTTCCTAGAGGCTTTGTTGGTATATTTTATAAAATTGAGGAAGTTTCCTTCTATTCCTAGCTGCTAAGAGTTTTTATCATGATAAGGTGTTGGACTTTATCAAATACCTTTTATGAATCTATTTTAAAAAATATTTTATTGAAGTATAGTTGATTTACAATGTTGTATTAGTTTCAGGTGTACAGCAAAGTGAATCAGTTATACATATACATATAGCCATTTTTTTTCAGATTTCTTTTCCCCATAAAAATATTGATAATTTAAATCTACTTAAGTCTAATTTTGTATTATTTTTTCTTGAATTTTCATCAGTATATTTTCTTGAAATATGTTTTGGATATGGTCAGCTTTGCTGTCAGGCTAAGAAACTTAAGCAAAATGTTCTTTTCCTCCAAAGTGGTATATTCTCTTCATAATAAGTTACAATGTGTGGAATAGTTATTGTACTTCATAGTGATAAAGAAACTAGTGACCTGAATGGTCATACTTCCTCTTAAAATGAGAAAATTTAGTCAAGTAATATTTAATCATCTCGCTGATACCTTAAATATATGGGAAATGTCCACTGTAGGAAAGCAATACTTTGAACATTTACATTTTTCATATATTTTTATGAAAATAGAAGCTTAAAAGGAAATTTATCAACTTGGATTTAATTCTAGATCCAAGTTGATAAATAGACACATATTTCAGGTAGTAACTTGGAACCACTGAAAGGAATAGTTGCGTTTGTCCAAAAACATCTGAAATAATTAACTTAGTTATTTATTTTTTCAACATTGTCTTATCCAAAACTATTTATCATTGCTTTGCTTTCAAGATGTTTCTTTTTCTGTCCTAAGAGAAAGAAAACATCATTCTGTACAATGCACCTAATACATTACACAAGCATACAATGTAAACATTTTTAGCATTTCTCCATTTTAGGCAACCTATCTTTCTAAGGCTAATTTATCTTATAAGCTGAAGAGTACATTCATTTTAACCCAGTAAGGTTTCCACTCTAAGTAGAAATACTGGATCATAAATTTAAAAATTATTAGCTATCAGAAAATTTTTAAAAATCAAACTTCTGATTAGCGTTAGTTCAGTGGACCAACAGGTAAGAGCTATGGTGTGACATGATGACAGTGTGACCTGGTTACCTGATTTCACTAAGACATGAAGCCTCTTCCTGTACCTGTGACCATGACATCACAGTTCCCTCCTTCATCTCTTGTTTGTTCTCATTGTGATTAGTCCAACATGCTTTCAAGACAGCTCTCTTAAATTCAACCCAAACTACCAGACTACACAAAGTGTATCTTGTGTCTTAAATAATTTAATCTGCTGACTAAACAGCGGGTAAATTTTGTCCTTGTGCCTGGATGAAATCTTTGTCTCAGGCAGGTCCAATACTGTTCTGGAACCTTGAGGTAGTGTCAGTAACCCTGGGTGAAGAGTCCTGGGGTCAGAAAACTGTGTGTTATTCTCTGGCACTTCACATGGGCATGCAGCTTCTTTTGTGCTGTTATGTCTTGGTGAAAACGTTAATGTTAACATCCTGTTTCACTGCTTCATCACAGCTGTCAGGACTGATAAAGGTGACAAACTAGAGCAGGTGGGTAATGAGAGGTAGAGAGTTTCAACTTCATGTGCTCCTTGAATCTTGAGTTTGACTTAGAGGTTCTTTTTGACTCTGCTTCAAACCCCAGCTTCTTCTCAGTCCATGACTCTCTTTCTATTTCCCTGAATTCCATTTTACTTTTCCACTGTGGTGCAGGGCAGGTACCAGTTGTATCCTCTGGATAGCCAAAACAATTGGCTCAATTTTTATTTTATTGTATTAAAATTTTTTCGTTCAATTTTCAGATTCAATATATTCTATGTTCCTAGCTGTTTGGGAAATCAAAGGCTCTTAAGACACAGACTATGCCCTTCAGATTCTTACAGTGTAGTTTGTCTATTTATTCAACACAACTTTGCCAGATGTTTTATTGAAGAGTAATATATTTATATGAGAAAACACAAAATATGACATAATTTAAGTCATAAAATATTTGGTACTCTTGTCAGTGGCTATGGAAGATGAGTGAGAAGAGTGTAATGTAATGGAAAGAGCACACTATCTAGCCTAAAACTTTGTTAATGAAAGAATGATCCACATGGATCAGCAATGCCAGTGCTACCAGGAGCTTGTTAGAAATGCAGACACTCAGAACCCATCCTATACTTACCAAATTAGAATCTGCTTCTTAACAAATCTTCAATTAAGCTTGGAAAAGCACTGCTCAAGAACAATTGGATTAATTATTACTTAGATGTTTAGTCTATAATATATTTTCTTCCAAACTGTGAAATTTGGAAATTTCCAAATTTGGAAAATTCCAAACTGAATTTTCTTTTTTTTTCTTTTATAAATTTTTTATTTTTTAAAATTTTTACTGAAGTATAGTTGATTTACAATGTTGTGTTAATTTCTGCTGTATAGTAAAGTGATTCAGTTATATCTATATATACATTCTTTTTTTAATATTCTTTTCCATTATGGTTTATCACAGGATATTGAATATAGTTCTCTGTGCTACACAATAGGACCTTGTTGTTTATCCTTTCTATATATAATAGTTTACATCTGCTAACTCCAATCTCCCACTCCATCCCTCCCCCAACCCCCTCCCTGTTGGCAACCACAAGTCTGTTCTCTATGTCTGTGAGTCTGTTTCTGTTTCGTAGATAGGTTCATTTGTGTCAGTTTTTAGATTCCACATATGAGTGATATCATATGGTATTTGTCTTTCTCTTTCTGACTTACTTCCCTTAATACGATAATCTCTAGTTGTATCCATGTTGCTGCAAATGGCATTATTTCATTCTTTTTTATAGCTGAGTAATATTCCATAGTACAATATATATGTACCACATCTTCTTTATCCATTCATTTGTTGATAGACATTTAGGTTATTTCCATTTCTTGGATATTGTGAATAGTGCTGCTATGAACATAGGGGTGCATGTTTCCAAATGATCATGAGTATTGACATACTAAAGAGGTTGGTAGTAATGCAGGGGTGGCTTTGTTGAATTTTGTTTACACTATATTTTGCTTTCACAATGACTTTATTTATGTGCATGTAAGCACGTGCACATACACACACACAGAGATATATATTTTTTCTGGGCTCTTAGGCCCACTGCTAAAAGCAGTAGTATGGAGTATCTATAATTACCATGTTTTTTGCATTAGATGTTATGGGAGATGAAAAGGTAAACAACATAATCTCTTGACCCAGGGAAGAAGCCTTGTGGAGAAAAGATCTACCAGACATATGAATAAATAAATAAATGCAATGTTACAGGAACAATAAACAAGATGACATTAAAAATACTCCATGGATCTTGCATTTGAAAATCAATTCTACTAAGATATCATTTATATACAATAAAATGCAACCATTTTTAAAAAAGAACACTTGGATTTAAGTCCTTTTGGAGCCACTTATAAGTGAGCACAAATACCTCTCTGATGGCAATGATTAATATCAGCTTCACAGGCTCATAATAAGGTTAAATTGAAGATAATGCATGTGAAACCCTTTATAAATTACCAAGTAATACACACATCAAAGTTATCTGTATTTTCAGCAAAAGTTTTCATGGAAGTGTATAACTTTCACGATAATCTGTGTAATAAGCATGCAATCTGAATATCTCTTTTGGTCCCTGGCTTCTACTTAGCTAAACTTTCTCTCTCTCTCATAAGGACACATTTTTTTTTGCAGTACGCAGGCCTCTGTCGGCACCTCTCCCATTGCAGAGCACAGGCTCTGGATGCGCAGGCTCAGAGGCCATGGCTCACGGGCCTAGCCGCTCCATGGCATGTGGGATCTTCCCAGACCGGGGCACGAACCTGTGTCCCCTGCATCGTCAGGTGGACTCTCAACCACTGCACCACCAGGGAAGCTCATAAGGACACATTTTTTAAACTACATTCCTGGGTTCTTTTCTGAGGTGTTTTTACTTCTGTTTTTGTTTTTTCCACTTTAGAACTCCTGAGCCATTCTACTTCTCCTGGAAGAGTCAGTAAGATCTTCTTTAAAAAAACCCTTTATCAATTAAGACTTAACAATTAACTATTATCATTAATATAGACAATTATTTAATATAAAAAAATCATATTCAAAAGTGATCACATACTTAAGCTCAGGAAATAGGAGTAATCTCTCACAAAATATATGGGATTCTAATTTGTTAGAAATTCAGAAGCATGTGGAGATTTAATTTTTGTAATATTAATCTTGTATCCCATTGGAATGTTGGTACGAGGCAAACAACATCTGATTCAGTCTGCCAAGTTATTCCCCCTCCACTTCTCACTACATAATGTACTTCAAAGATACAAAACATTAACAATTCATACCATCACTTACAACTAAGATTGATGGTTAACCCAGTTCCAAAATACGGAACAATTTCCTACTAACCACAAGGCTTAGAGGTCAGAATTAAGAGTTACAATTGCTGACCAAAGTATTTTTCCTTTCAAATAGTTTATTTCCAAAGAATCACATACAGAATATTTAAGGATTAACATACCAGTTTTTCTAGTTATTTGTTGCTTTTGGTAGGGTGGAAAGATGGAGGAAGAGGCAAAGGCTGCCATGTTACATGTGTTTGAGACAAGCTTGTAGTTGATACAATTTCTAGTTGAAAAAAATATTTTAAATTCAGATAATTAAGTTTCATGTCAAAAAGTTTATTTTAGTTGTAAATATTAAAATGACAACTAGTTCACATATTTTGTCTTCGTCTGGGACATAGTGGGGGTAATTGACATACTTAGAACTTGTACTTCTTAAAAAATTAGATACATAATGCTCATTGTTATCATTCATGCCCCCCCAAATATAACTTGTGGGAAAACATTGGCTCACAAGCTGCTTTATTATATAGAATTTATTCACTGTTTATTAACTCAAAAGGAAGTGAATGCATCCCCATTGCCTCTGACTTTTTCTATGACATTTATGTTATCGCGTTATTATGACATAAAAAGCAGCTATGTTCATATTATATAATGCATTTGATTGGGGTGACATTGTTAGATGCTATCTATGTTTATCAAGTCATCTGCAATTTTTTCAATACCACTAAGTGATAGGTGAGGGCTAGCAAATTGGATTACTTATATTTGGAGAATCAAAGAATATATTTAATGTTTTATTTTTCTTAAGAGACATGTTTATTTAATCTAAATGTTATACAATGACTTTCATAATTGCTTCCAAGATTTTTCTCTCTTTGGAACCTGAAATTTTACAACTATGTTAATTAATAACAATGTTTTGCAGTTCTGTGGCACCTTTTTGTCTGAGAATCTCAGTGTTTACTTAATGTTCATCATATCTTTGGGGAGATGTGATTCTGTGATGTTTTCTTTTCTACTTTTTTCTTTTTAAATACAAATAGTGCATTAATTCAAAGTCCCCACATTTTGTCCAGTAATGCATTTGCGTGGTACATTGTGCAAATAAAAAGAGGATCTCACTCAGCTGTTGTTCTCAGGGAGCCTGAATTGACCCTAATTACTATCCTGCTTGCATTTGGTGAAGGTGCAACTGGAGTCATTAGAAAGCATGCAAAAGCATTTCATAGGCTTCTTGGAGGTCAAGATCATGCTTTTACCTTCTTTTATTTTTCACATCATAGGTATAACCAAAGTCACTGTGAACTCCAAATATACACATTCTACAGGATAATGGAATGATAAATTTGTAGGCTAAGATGAACTACAGTCATGGAGAACTTTGAGCACTACAGATTAAGGCTAGATTCCTTGTGTTAGCAACCTACTGTTGCATAATAAATTACCACAAACTCAGAGGCTTCAAACAACACACATTTATTATCTTATAACATCTGTGGGTCCAAAGTTTTGGGACAACTTAACTGAGTTCTCTGCTTAGTATCTCAAAAAACTTCAACCAAAATGTTAGCTGGGCTATGTTCACATCTGGAGGCTGATGGGGGATAAATTCACTTCCAAGCTTACTCATGTTGTCAAAAGATTTCATTTCCTTTTGGCTGTAAGACTGAGGACCCTGGCTAGTTGCTGGCTGTTGGATGGAGATCACTTCCAGAACCTAGAGACCACTCTCAGCTCCTTGCCAGGTGGGTCTTCCAATACGGGCACTTCTTCAAAGTTAGCTAGGGAAACAGACTCTGGAGTGAATCTACTGACAAGGCACAGTCTTATAAATGTAATACAAACATAGGAGTGACATCCCTTCACCTTTGCCATTTTCTACTAGGTAGAAGCAAGTGAAAGGCTTTTCCCACACTCAGTGGAAGACAATTGCACAAGGCCATGAGCATGAGGAGGTGGGGATTATAAGGACCACTGTAGAGTCTGCTCACACTACTCTTTAACCTGCCTATATTGACTGAGATTAGGGAAAGCTGCAGATAGTGGGAAAGCTAAGTTAATAGTTACTAAAGCAAAATAGAACTTTATTTTTCTCTCATGTGAAAAAAGAGGAAGATAAATCCAGAAGAAGGCATGTCATGACTGATATGGCAGTCCCTCCTGTTCATCTTGGGCCTATACTCTCTCTTTGTCCTGTGCAATTTTTAATATATCTTTCAGTCACAGCTTCTAGTCTTAAGGTCACCTCATGGTTCAGTATGGCTACTGATACTTATAGTCATCACCAGCATAAAGGAGTAAAAGTAGATGGAAAAAATGTTCAACCCAGCTGAAACAGTTCCCATAGGCTTCCTGTATAGTCCACAAAATAGTCCATCAATTTGGACAAACCTTACATATAGCTGAGGGTTACATATAGCTTAGTTACACAAAGCTGAAAGGGAGGTTGAAAAATGTAGTCTTTAAATGAAGCTACTGTTGCCCCAATTAAATCAGGGTTCTTTTACTAAAGAAGAAAATAAGCATAGTTATTAGGTAGTAACTTGCTATTTCTGCCATGCTGGCATTGAAAGCTCCTTATAAGCTTGCCCTGACAAAATGTTGAACCTCACTGTCCAGTACTAACCTGCTATGGAAACCATGCACCTGGGTCTGCATTCAGCCACCCCTAAACAGAGAAACTATGTTGATCTCTTCCTGTGCTAGGCCAGGTGTCTTCACCATGGAATGTTCCATACATTGACTCTCCCATCCTTGCTAGAGTTCCTGCGTTGGTAACATGTGCAGTGAATCAATCAATAGTGCTTGGGCTGTGCTTTGTTTTGATTAATTCCATCCTTCATCTTCAACCCTTGGATCCCAAAGCTCTTGAGTTGGAATCCTGGCCTAGTGCCTGCTTCCTTTCTACTGTGTGATTTATTGTCTGCTCTGGAATCTGCATCACTGTGCACTGGCTTCATTTCAGGACACAGATCACTTCCTTTTGTGCCAGGTCCTTGTTTGGGTGAGTCATGTTCTCCATTCCTGTGCTCTTGTTTACCATGGTATTCTGTCAGCTACAGCTGGGACTCACCTCAGTGTCTGCCATGTCTCATTGTCTGGGTATAGTTCACAGTTTATCTACCTGCAGCCTCAGCCTGCCACTCCTACAGCAATAATCCATGCCACGCCAGAGGTTGAACAGCTGGCAGTACTAGCCTAGGTGTGTGGTAGGTACTTGGTAAATATTTGAAATGGGTTTAATGAGTACTGCATTTTAGGAGAAGATTCTTTGATCTTACTAATGCCAGCTTCCCTCACAAACTCAGGTTATGCTTTTTTCTTCTCCAAGAATATTCCAGTACAAGTCAAGTCTAAAACCATTTAGGTCTCAGGCAATGGTCTTGGGACCTAACTTTGTCAATTCCCCAAATAATTTGGGTGGGAATCTCAATGAGTGGTGAAGTATTGGAGGTGGTGGTGTTTAGCGCTTTGAGTCCCCAGGAATATGGCTGCTGAGGTTGTGATTGTCAGGACAAAGGGAAGGGAAATCAGAATTCTGTTGAGCTGCCTGGGTCTGCTGCCCAACCTTTTCATTTCCCGTTGTCGCCTCAAATCTCCTTTCTTCTTACTCTTCCACCACTGTTGCTGGAGATCCTACAAATGTTTTACTCCCGTCGAATTTCACTCTGTTATATGATTGCCTTAGTTTATCCCACTCTCCAAGTTCATCTCCCTGCCCTAATGTCTGACCCACGTTGACCCGTAGGTTCCTAGTATGAAATTGCAAGTATAGTGGCAAAAAATCTCACCCTTACCACTCAAAACAGTTAGGACATCACAGTCTCAGTTTTAATTCACACTACAAATACTTATGAAACCTTGCCTTGTGTAAGACACTGTTCTTGGGGTTTGGGAGACAAGGCTGAATGAAAGAATGTCCTTAATCTCAAGTCATTTATGATCTAGAGAAAGACAGAAACAATGAACAGGGAAATGAATGGACAGACAGGAAAACATCACGTAATGATAAATGCATTGCAGGGAATTAAAATAAGCTATTGTATTAGTGAGTGACTTGGGTTTAAATAGTTAAGAAAGACCTCTGAAAAATTAAAATATATGTCGGGAGAGACCTTCAAGATGACAGAGGAGTAAGATGGGGAGATTACCTTCCTCCCCACAAATAAATCAGAAATACATCTACATGAGGAACAACTCCTACAGAACACCTACTGAACACTGGCAGAAGACCTCAGACTTCCCAAAATATATATATATATTTTTCCTTTTGCTCTTTTTGTGAGTGTGTATCTGTGTGCTTCTTTGGGTGATTTTACCTGTATAGCTTTGCTTTTACCATTTGTCCTAGGATTCTGTCTGTCCTTTTTTTTTTTATAGTATAGTTTTTAGTGCTTGTTATCATTGGTGGATTTTTTTTTGGTTTGGTTGCTCTCTTCTTGCTTTCTGTCTTATTTTTTTCCTTTTTTCTTTTTTTTCTTTTTTTTTTTTTTTTTGCGGTACACAGACCTCTCACTGTTGTGGCCTCTCCTGTTGTGGAGCACAGGTTCTAGATGCGCAGGCTCAGCGGCCATGGCTCACGGACCCAGCCACTCCGCGGCATGTGGCATCTTCCCGGATTAGGGCACGAACCCGTGTCCTCTGCATTGGCAGGCAGACTCTCAACCACTGCGCCACCAGGGAAGCTCTTTTTTTTCCTTTTTTTTTTTTATAACCTTTTAATTTTTAATGATTTTTTCTTATTTTAATAACTTTCTTTTTTCTTTCTTTCTTTCTCCCTTTTCTTCTGAGCCAACTGGCTGACAGGATCTTGGTGCTCAGACCAGGTGTCAGACCTGTGCCTCTGAGGTGGGAGAGCTGAGTTAGGGACATTGGTCCACCAGAGACCTCCTGGCTCCATGTAATATAGAAAGGCAAAAGCTCTCCCAGAGATCTCCATCTCAATGCTAAGACCCAGCCCCACTCAACGACCAGCAAGCTACAGTGCTGGACACCCCATGCCAAACAGCTAACAAGACAGGAACACAACCCCACCCATTAGCAGAGAGGCTGCCTATAATCTTAATAAGGTCACAGACACCCCAAAACACACCACTGGACGCAGTCCTGCCCACCAGAAAGACTAGATCCAGCCTAATCCAACACAACACAGGCACCAGTCCCCTCCACTAGGAAGCCTACACAACCCACTGAATCAACCTTAGCCACTGGAGGCAGACACCAAAAACAACGAGAACTACAAACATACAGCCTGCAAAAAGGAGACCACAAACACAGTAAGTTAAGCAAAATGAGAAGAAAGAGAAACAGACAGCAGATGAAGGAGCAAGGTAAAAACCCACCAGACCAAACAAATGAGGAGGAAATAGGCAGTCTACCTGAAAAAGAATTCAGAGTAATGAAAGTAAAGATAATCCAAAATCTTGGAAATAGAATGGAGAAAATATAAAAAAAACATTTAACAAGGACCTAGAAGAACTAAAGAGCAAACAAACTATGATGAACAACACAATAAATGAAGTTAAAAATTCTCTAGAAGGAATCAATAGCAGAATAACTGAGGAAAAAGAATGTATAAGTGACCTGGAAGATAAAATAGTGGAAATAACTACTGTAGAGCAGAATAAAGAAAAAAGAATGAAAAGAACTGAGGACAGTCTCAGAGACCTCTGGGACAACATTAAACGCACCAACATTCGAATTAAAGGAGTCCCAGAAGAAGAAGAGAAAAAGAAAGTGACTGAGAAATACTTTGAAGAGATTATAGCTGAAAACTTCCCAAATATGGGAAAGGAAATAGTCAATCAAGTCCAGGAAGTGCAGAGAGTTCCATACAGGACAAATTCAAGGAGAAATATGCCAAGACACATATTAATCAAACTGTCAAAAATTAAATACAAAGAAAGCATATTAAAAGCAGCAAGGGAAAAGCAACAAATAACATACAAGGGAATCCCCATAGGTCAACAGCTGATCTTTCAGCAGAAACTCTGCAAGCCAGAAGGGAGTGGCAGGACATATTTAAAGTGAAGAAAGGGAAAAACCTACAACCGAGATTGCTCTATCCAGCAAGGATCTCATTCAGATTAGAAAGAGAAATTAAAATATTTCCAAACAAGCAAAAGCTAAGAGAATACAGCACCACCAAACCAGCTTTACAACAAATGCTAAAGGAACTTCTCTAGGCAGGAAACACAAGAGAAGGAAAAGACTTCCAATAACAAACCCAAAACAATTAAGAAAATGGTAATAGGAACATACATATTGATAACTACCTTAAATGTAAATGGATTAAATGATCCCACCAAAAGACATAGACTGGCTAAATGGATACAAAAATAAGACCTGTATATATGTGGTCTACAAGAGACTCACTTCAGACCTAGGGACACATACAGACTGAAAGTGAGGGGATGGAAAAAGATACTCCATGCAAATGGAAATCAAAAGAAAGCTGGAGTAGCAATTCTCATATCAGACAAAAAAGACTTTAAAATAAAGACTATTACAAGAGACAAAGAAGGACACTACATAATGATCAAGGGATCAATCCAAGAAGATATAACAGTTGTAAATATTTATGCACCCAACATAGGAGCACCTCAATTCATAAGGCAAATGCTAACGGCCATAAAAGGGGAAATCAACAGTAATACAATCATAGTTGGGGACCTTAACACCCCACTTTCACCAATGGAGAGATCATCCAGAATGAGAAAAAATAAGGAAACAGAAGCTTTAAGTGATACATTAAACAAAATGGAGTTAATTGATATTTATAGGACATTCCATCAAAAACAACAGAATACAATTTCTTCACAAGTGCTCATGGAACATTCTGCTGGATAGATCACAACTTGAGTCACAGATCAAGCCTTGGTAAATTTAAGAAAACTGAAATTGTATCAAGTCTCTTTTCTGACCACAATGCTGTGAGACCAGATATCAATTACAGGAAAAAAATCTGTAAAAAATACAAACACATGGAGGCTAAACAATACACTACTAAATAACCAAGAGGTCACTGAAGAAATGAAAGAGGAAATTAAAAAAATGCCTAGAAACAAATGACAATGAAAACATGACAACCCAAAACCTATAGGATGCAGCAAAAGCAGTTCTAAGAGAGAAGATTATAGCAAAATAATCCTATCTCAAGAAACACCTCGAAAAAGCAACCTAACCTTACACCTAAAGCAATTAGAGAAAGAAGAACAACAAAAAGACCCCCGAAAGTTAGCAGAAGGAAGGAAATACTAAAGATCAGATCAGAAATAAATGAAAAAGAAATGAAGGAAACGATAGCAAAGTTCAATAAAACAAAAAGCTGGTTCTTTGAGAAGATAAATAAAATTCATAAACCATTAGCCAGACTCATCAAGAAAAAAAGAATTAGCTAGACTCATCAAATTAATAGAATTAGAAATGAAAAAGGAGAAGTAACAACTGACAAGGCAGAAATACAGAGGATCAGGAGAGATTACCACAAGCAACTATATGCCAGTAAAACGGACAACCTGGAAGAAATGTACAAATTCTTAGAAAAGCACAATCTTCCAAGACTGAACCAGGAAGAAATAGAAAACATAAACAGACCAATCAGAAGCACTGAATTTGAAACTGTGATTAAAAATCTTCCAACAAACAAAAACCCAGGGCCAGATGGCTTCACAGGCGAATTCTATCAAACGTTTAGAGAAGAGCTAACACGTAACCTTCTCAAACTATTCCAAAATATAGCAGAGGGAGGAACACTCCCAAACTCATTCTATGAGGCCACCATCACCCTGATACCAAAACAGACAAAGATGTCACAAAGAAATAAATCTACAGGACAATATCACTGATGAACATAGATGCAAAGTTCCTCAACAAAATACTAGCAAACAGAATCCAACAGCACATTAAAAGGATCATACACCATGATCAAGTGAGGTTTATCCCAGGAATGCAAGGATTCTTCAATGTACACAAATCAATCAATGTGATAAATCATATTAACAAATTGAAGGAGAAAATCCATATGATTATCTCAATAGATGCAGAAAAGCTTTTGAGAAAATTCAATACCCATTTATGATAAAAACCCTCCACAAAGTAGGCATAGAGGGAACTTACCTCAACATGATAAAGGCCATATATGACAAACCTACAGCCAACATCGTTTTCAATGGTTAAAAACTGAAACCATTTCCTCTAAGATTAGTAACAAGACAAGGTTGCCCACTCTCACCACTCTTATTCAACATAGTTTTGGAAGTTTTAGCCACAGCAATCAGAGAAGTAAAAGAAATAAAAGGAATCCAAATCAGAAAAGAAGAAGTAAAGCTGTCACTGTTTGCAGATGGTATGATACTATACATAGAGAATCCTAAAGATGCTACCAGAAAACTAGTAGAGCTAATCAATGAATTTGTTAAAGTAGCAGGATACAAAATTAATGCACAGAAATCTCCTGCATTCCTATACACTAAGGATGAAAAATCTGAAAGAGAAATTAAGGAAATACTCCCATTTATCATTGCAAGAAAAAGAATATAATATCTAGGAATAAACCTAGCTATGGAGACAAAAGACCTGTATGCAGAAAACTATAAGACACTGATGAAAGAAATTAAAGATGATACAAATAGATGGAGAGATATACCATGTTCTTGGATTGGAAGAATCAACATTGTGAAATTGACTATACTACCCAAAGCAATCTGCTGGTTCAGTGCCATCTCTATCAAACTACCAATGGCATTTTCCACAGAGCTAGAACAAAATATTTCACAATTTGTACGGAAACACAAAAGACCCTGAAGAGCCAAAAAAATCTTGAGAATGGAAAATGGAGCTGGAGGAATCAGGCTCCTGGACATCAGGCTATACTACAAAGCTATAGTAATCAAGACAGTATGGTACTGGCACAAAAATAGAAATATAGATGAATGGAACAGGATAGAAAGCCCAGAGATAAACCCATGCACATATGGTCACCTTATTTTTGATAAAGGAGGCAAGAATATACAATGGGGAAAAGACAGCTTCTTCAATAAGTGGGGCTGGGAAAATTAGACAACTACATGTAAAAGAATGAAGTTAGAACATTCCCTAACATCATATACAAAAAGAAACTCAAAATGGATTAAAGACCTAAATGTAAGGCCAGGCACTATAAAACTCTTAGAGGAAAACATAAGCAGAACACTCTATGACATGGACCTAATGAAACTTCAAAGCTTTTGCACAACAAAGGAAACCATAAACAAGACGAAAAGACAACCCTCAGAATGGGAGAAAATATCTGCAAATGAAACAACTGACAAAGGATTAATCTCCAAAATATACAAGCAGCTCAATATCAAAAAAACAAACAATGCAATCCAAAAATGGGCAGAAGACCTAAATTGACATTTCTCCAAAGAAGATACACAGATTCCCAACAAACACATGAAAGGATGCACAACATCACTAATCATTAGAGGAATGCAACTCAAAACTGCAACGAGGTGTCACCTCACACCAGTCAGAATGGTCATCATCAAAAATTCTACAAACAATAAATGCTGGAGAGGGTGTGGAGAAAAGGAAACCCTCTTGCACCGTTGGTGGAAATATAAACTGATACAGCCACTCTGGAGAACAGCATGGAGTTTCCTTAAAAAAAAATTACAATAGAACTACCATACAACCCAGCAATCCCACTACTGGGCATATATCCTGAGAAAACCATAATTCAAAAAGTGTCATGTACCACAATTTTCATTGCAGCTCTATTACATTAGCCAGGACATGGAAGCAACCTAAGTGTCCATCAACAGATGAATGGATAAAGAAGATGTGGCATATATATACAATGGAATATTACTCAGCCATAAAAAGAAATGAAATTGAGTTTTTTGTAGTGAGGTGGATGGACCTAGAGTCTGTCATACAGAGTGAAGTAAGTCAGAAAGAGATAAACAAATACCGTATGCTAACACATATATATGGAATCTAAAAAAAAAAAAATCGTTCTGAAGAACGTAGGGGCTGGACAGGAATAAAGATGCAGATGTAGAGAATGGACTTGAGGACATGGGGAAGGGGAAGGGGAAGCTGGGATGAAGTGAGAGAGTGGCATGGACATATATACACTACCAAATATAAAATAGATAGCTAGTGGGAAGCAGCCACATTGCCCAGGGAGATCAGCTCGGTGATTTGTGACCACTTAGGGGGTGGTTTAGGGAGGTTCGGAGGGAGAAACAATAGGGAGGAGATATGGGGATATATGTATATGTATAGTTGATTCACTTTGTTATAAATCAGAAACTAACACACCATTGTAAAGCAATTATACTCCAATAAAGATGTAAAAGAAAATAAAATATATGCCAGTAATTATTTACAATAGAGAAGATATAGAAACAATCTGTCTGTTAACAGATGAATGGATTAAAAAAATGTGGTATATATACAATGAAATAATATTCAGGCTTAAAAAGAAGGAAATCTTGCCCATTTTAACAACATGGAAGAAACTGGAGGGCATTATACTAAGTGAAATGAGCAGACAGAGAAAGACAAATACTGTATGGTTTCATGTATATGTGGAATTTATCTTTTAAAAAAGTCAAACTCATAGAAACAGAACAGAATGGAGGTTGCTAGGGTTTGAGGGTGTGGTTGAAATAGGTAGAGGCTGGTCAAAGTTTATAAACTTTCATTTATAAAATGAATAAATTATAAGATTTTAAGACAAAGAGAAAACTGTATGTGTGTTTGAATGTACGTACAAGTTTATACAGCAAAATATTTATAATCACAGCCTCTAGGTGGTAAGGTTAAGGGTCATCTTTAAAAATTTGCTCTTCATGTGTTTTCTGGCTTTTTTCTTGCACTGTGTAAGATTTTTCCTACAATAAGAAAATAAAAGCAATACAAGTACATCATAAAATAGAGAAAAAGGAATACAGACAGGCTGCTTCTAAGCATTTCCTTTCTGCAGATAAATGCTGATGACCTTCACCATCACAGGGAGGAGCTGCTGTTACACTTTTTTTTGAGGCATCTAGATTAAGTACTACCTAAGACTAGATTTATTAGCAGTCCATCTGAACAAGATGGAACCATGTGCAGTTTATAGTTTCAGGAAAAAGACACTTCAGACCAGCTAATGTAAGAAGAAAGTAACAGGCCACTGAAGATGTCTGCTTGTCACTGAGATAAAAATTCCTTCCCCAAATACTTCTCTTTTGCCAGCTGTGCTAGGTGACCCAGTGCTTTGCCCATGAGACCTTCCATGTTCAATGGATTGTGGTGGAACAACAATTCACCCATGCAAAAAGCAGTTGTATGTTTCCAAAGAGGAGGATTATGCAAGTTCAAGAGAAAAATGAATTCTTGTATTGTGCTGATCTCTTTTTTATATACATGCATATATTATAAGTATGCTCAATTTACTAAATAGTTATTTTTTATGAAGACATAATACTCCTTGCTGATTCTGAAAGAGGGAATCAGGCAAATTATTATATGAGTACATTTATCACATTTTTCCATTTTATTATACTTCTGGATAATTAATATTCTTCCTAGAACTGCAGTCAGTATGTACTGAAATACAATACACATTGTACTAAAATAACAATTTATAAATTTTTCAATAAACAGGGAGATTCATTTCTATGTGTGTTACAAGCTACTTACTTCTTGAAGTTGGATCCAAAGCCCTTAGAGTAAGAATGTACCTTAGAAATCATCTTGTTCCAGTAGTGGCAGAGGCGCTTATCTCAGGAATTTGAGAATATCAAAAAGCAGGAAAAAAACTGTAAAGTATATAACCCTTAAAGCAGGAAAACTTCACTGGATGGGATGTACTTTAATAAGGCTTTTTCTCTGAGGGAAGTCTCTAGTCTGAAAGGCACAAAGCAGCTGGAAATAAGCAGAAGGCTATTTTGTTACTGACTAGAGATACCCGAGGATAGAGTTGAGGGCTGCCAGAGGGGCTGGGAACTGAGTGAGGGAATCCTGGTAAGAAGAAAACCACAGAAGGAAGAGCCTCAAAATCTGTGTATAAATTCCCCTCAAATCCCCTAACATAGGGGAGATGCTCAGGTGCCCTACAAAAAGCAACAGTGGAAAGGTTGAAAGAAATGTCAGTTGCTGCCCTCCACTGTGGGGACAGAGTTTAGAATTTGAGTCTGGCCATGTTGGAGGGCTTGGTAAACTCAGGCTATTCATGGAAACCCCACAAGTTTCATGACATTGGAGTAAAGACTATGTGCCAGATCTAAAGAGTTCACCCTAGGTCTGAGCATAAACCATGAGACCCACTCCCAAAAGTATAAAACAAAGCCTCCACAAGCTTGATGTAATCAGCCAGTAATGTAACTGCCTGTTAGAACAAAAATAAACACCATCCAGAGGATGATAACAGAATCTAGAGTCTGTATCACCCACAATGTCTAGTACATATTAAAAATTAGTAGGTATGCAAAGAAACAGGAAAATGTGATGCATTGGTCAAGAGGAAAATGAGCCAAAAGAAACCAACCCTTATCACATAGATGTTGAAACTAGCAGACAAGAATTTTAAAGTGGCTCTTATAACTATGCAAACTAGAAGTTATCTATTTATTGTTTCTCAGTCCCAATTCTACCTTTCTTTGCCCTGCTTTGTGATATTGGAACTAGAGTCTGTAAACATTTCTCTTTTGCCAGCTGGCACAATGAAAAGCTTTGTTAAGAGAAGGTACTGAATGGGTCACTGCAGGAGGTAGAGGCTTCTCTTCCTGGTTATGGTATGCTTTTAACTTTTTAAAAATTCTGGTCCCTGCTGCATGAGGCAGCCAGTAGAATGTGTGACACCCAGAAGGTGGCTTTCCCATGAGTTTTAGCAGCACCTCAGCAGGGAGCTTCCCACTTGTCTCTCCACTGGGCTGGCATCCCAGCAGGTGATTTCTTGCTTGCCATCCCTAGCCTGAACTACATCATGTACTTTCCTGCCATTCAGTGGTCCAAAGACACACTCAATCTAATGATGTATGAATCTCGGTTTTGAAGATGAAAGTGACTTATTCCCTGTCTATTCATGCCTCAGCCTTAGTGGCAGTGGCTGCTCCCTATGTAGGTTATTTATATATTCTTTAGAGTTCTCTTTATCTCTCAGTAGTTAATTCCCTGGAACTAGTTAATAATTCTTTTTATTATATTTTTCCTATTCAAATTATTGGTGTGTTTTCTACCTCCCAACTGGACCCTGAACTACAAAATATATTCAAAGTCCACACAAAGTTGCCTAAAAATATGTTCAAAATGAATAGGATATCTGAGTAGAGTTTCTAGAGTTAAAAAAATAAACTGACTAAAATATAAAATAGCTATAATAAATAATTAATGTATAAAATATCTATAATAAAAATTTATGGCATGGACTTATTAACAGATTGAACATGACAAAATAATAAGTCTGAATTTAAAAATTGAATAATGTCTATGTATTTCTCTGATGAACTTAAAACACAGAGAATGAAAAAAAAAAGTGAACAGAGCTTTAGGGACCTGTGGAATACTGTCACAAAAATATAACATACATATAATTGTAGTCTCAGAAAGAGAGGAGAAAGGGAAAATTGGACAGAAAAATATTTAAAAAAAATAATGGCTGAAAAGTTCCCAACTTGGGAAAGCATATAAATCTATAGATTCAAGCAGTTCAGCAAACTCTAAAGTAGATAAATATATATATCATTCTTAAGCATATCATTGTCAAATTGCTGAAATTTAATTATAGAAACTCTTGAAATCAGACAAAGAAAAATGATAATTATATAAAGAGTACCAGTAATGTGAATGGCTGCTGGCCTCTCATCAGAACTAATGAAGACCAGAACACAGGAAACATCTTTAAAGTACTGAAAGAAGAAAAAAAAGTCAGCTCTGAATTCCTTCAGTAAAATATACTTCAAAAATATATAAAGATAAGTAGAAACAGATAAGAATTTTCTTAGGAAAAAAACAAAACAAAACTGAGAATTCTTCACCAGAAGCCCTGCACTACAAGGAGTACTAAAGGAATTTCTTCAGAAGAAAGTTACGCTACATGGAAAATCATGTTTACAGTTGGGAATGAAGAGCACTAGAAATTTTAAATATGTGGGTAAATGCAATAGAAACTGATTTTTCTCTTAATTTTTGTAAAATACATATAATCAAGTAAAATAAAACAAAATTTATAATACATGCAGATATAAGATATATGAAAACAATAACACAAAGGAGATAGTGAACAGAATTACAATGTTTCAAGATTCTTACATTTTATAAAAAGCAGTACAATTTTAATTCTAAGTAGAATGTGACAAGTTAAAATTGCCTAGTGTAATCCCTAGAGGTACAATTTTAAAAGAAGAGAGAGGTATACCTAAATAGTCAGAAGGAATTAAAATGCAATAATACAACTAGTAAATTAATCTTAAATAAGGAATGGAAGGGGAGAAAGCAGAGAGGCAAATATTGTAAGAAGGTAGACAAGCACAACCATGTAAACAATTATATTAACCGTAAATGAACTAAGCACTCCAGTTAAAAGGCAGAAGTTATCAGATTTCAGATTGCTTATCTTCAAAAAAAAGTAATACCTGACTTGTAGTAAATGTAAAGACACAAGTATGTAGACTAAATGGGTGGGGAAAATATACCATTCAAAAAGTAAGTATATGAAAGCTGGTGTGACTATCTAAATATCAGCAAAGCAGACTTTAAGACAAGGAATATTAACAAAGTGCATTTCATAATGATAAAAGAAAAACATATATGATGACATATATGATGTCAACAGGCAGATATCATATACATAAACACACACAGAGACACACATATAAAAAGAAGAGTTTCAAAATACATGAAGCAAAACTGACAGAACTAAAAGGGGGTATAGACAAATCCAAAATTAAAGTGGGGTATTGTACCACCCCCCTCTAATTAATAGGAGAACTGGATAATAGAACAGTAAGAATGTAGAATGTATTTAACAACATAATCAACCATCTTGACCAACTGACATTTTTAGACCAACTGATAGTTATAGAATAACTGAACAATACACATCCTTTCAGGTACACATAAAATGTACATCAGGATAGATTATATGTTGGACCATAAAAACGTTCTCAATTAGCTAAAATTGATTGAATCTTACAGAGGATGTTCTTTGAGAAAAGTAAAATTAAATTAGAAATCAATAAAAATTAAATTATGGAAAAGGTCAATTATGGAGAAATTAGCAATAAATTTTAAAATATCCTATGGATCAAAGAAAAAAAAACACTAGGAGAAATTAAAAATATTCCAACTTAAAGATAATAAAAGCAATATATAAAAATTGTTAGATGCAGCTAAAATTGCATAGAGTGAATTTTATAACTTTAAATGCCTATATCAGTAATTTTAAACTTGCTTTTTTAACCTTCCAAATTAAAAAGCTTCAAAAGATGTGCAAATTAAAAACCAATCAATCAGTAGAAACCAGATACACGCATACAAAAAATTAGCAAAACCTAATATCCATTCTTTGAAGGGATTAATATATATTTTAAAAACCTAGTTTAGTTATATCAAGAAAGAAAGAAAAGAGAGAGAAAAACATATATCTTCTCTTTAATTCCTGGTATTAACAACTTAACTACCAATGTCACAGACCTAAAAAGGTAATGGAAGGACTAGCATAAATCACTATAACTTTGACAATAAATTGGATAATTTATTGAAATAGAAGAATTTCTTGGAAAACAAACTTTTCAAAATAGACACAAGATGAAACAGAAAATATGAACTATATTGTGGAGGTATAAATTATGGTACTTGACAAATTGGAAGGAGAGAGTAGTAAGAAGGAGGAATCAAACAGGATACCAGAGCCATTGACTCAAGCAGTTGTGTACATTATAGTGACATTTATTGTGAAGGAAGAGACTAGAGGAGAAATTGATTTTCTAGGGAAGTAGGAGCATGTATGATATGAGTTCAGCTTTGAACATATTAAGTGTGAGATTTCCCAAAGAATATACAAATAGGCAATTGTGTATATAAGTTTGGAATACAGAGGAGAGGGTTGAATGAGAATTGTAAACATGAGTGGAAATTAAAGCCACAGAAACAATATATTATCTAAAGAGGTAGTGGAATAGAGAAGACGGCTTAGGCTGGAGACCTGTGAACAACACTTAGAAATAACAGGGGAGGAGTCTATAAAAGAGATAAAGAAAAAATAATCAGCAGATATGAAGAAAACCTAGAGTATAAAATCATAAAAACAAGGAGAGGATAGTGCTGAATTTTGTTAAATGCCTTTTCTGAATCTATTGACAAGATCATCAAAGTAATTCTCCTTTGTATTGTTTCATGTTGTTATTAACATTTATTAAGATTTTTATGTTAAGCCAACTTGCATTCCTAGGGAATAACCATACTCAGTCACAATGGCTTTTTTTTTAATATTAATGGGTTTTATTTGATAATGTTTTAAGGATCTTTGCATCCGTATTCATTGTTTATGGTAGATATTGTTCTGTACTTTTCTTCTGTTGTCATGTATCTGGCAAGTTTTGTTATCAGTGTCGTACTAGCACACTAAAACTGGTTGAACAATGTGGCCTCATCCTGTTGTCTGAAATAATTTGTATAATATTAATACTCTTTCTTAGGTGTTTGATACATTTGAAACATCTAGGCCTATAGTTTTTTTCTTTGTTGGGAATTTTGATTAAAAAACATTCAACATCAGATAGATATTAGGTTATCTCATAGTTTCTGTTGGCAGAAATATTGGTATGACTTAACTGGATGTCTCTGGCTCAAGTTCTATCACGAAGTTATAGTTAGGCTGTTGACCAGGGTTACAGTCATTTCAGGACTTGACTGGAGCTGAAGGATTCACCTCTAAATCACTGATGGGGTTGTTGGTAAGCCTCAGTTCCTCATCGGCTGTTGGCAAGTTCCTTGTCACATGAACCTCTCAGGCTGCTTGAGTGTCCTCACAAGTGTTACCTAGCTTCCCCCAGAGCGAGCAATCCAAGAGAGAGCAAGAGTGCACAAAAGAATTCCCAAGATGAGACTTAGAGGCTTTTTGTAACCGAATCCCAGAACTGATATACCATCACTTCTGTTATATTCTATTCATTAGAAACAATTCACAAAGCCCTGCCCAAACGTAAGGGGAGGGGATCACACAAGGGCATGAATACCAAGAGGTGGGGATAATTGGAGGCCATTTTAGAAGCTGCCCACAATACTCATCATTTCACTCAGTAGTCGGCCTTAATCTTTAGGTGGCAGATAGCCCTGAGTTCTGGGCAGTGAGGCGAATAATGCACACAAATTTGTGTCGTTGTTAAAGATGTCAGTAATGCTGATTAAGTGCCACCCACCTCTGAAACAAACCTTATAATATACATCACTATAGAGTCATTACAGTTCAAGTGTTATTATAAATTTGGAAACGCATTTAAATCATGGGCATAATCAAATTTGAGCCAAAAACTAACTTGTACAATCTAAATTCTTATACTGAAATAGATCTTCAAAAGCTTCAGAATGAATACAGGGATTATTTTTAAAAATCGCCTGACTATATGTTTACCAACAGGAGCTGTGAAAATACTTCTTGGAAAATAAACAAATTAAAGTAGAATATTTTGAATATGTACATAACTCACATACCTTATCCTAATATTAGATATTAATAAAGAAAATGCTAATTCTATTTTTTTCTCAAAGAAATCAACTTTCTAAGCTAGTATCAGCTTAGTCAGTACTTAATAGATATTCAGTGTCAGCATCTTAGGTCTTAAATAAAGCCACTAAAATAAATACTCATGCCCCATTAATTTCATATTCAATGTCTGGGAATACTTTTAGTGAAGGATTAGATTACATAAGCAATGAGATATGCTAGAAGTTCACAGTACAATGATAAAATTTGGAGTAAATAAGGAGAAGTTGACAGGGCAGGAACAATCAGAAATCAAGCCCATTTGTGTCTACCTGGAGGGGTGGGATAGGGAGAGTAGGAGGGAGACACAAGAGGGAGGGGATATGGGGACATATGTATATGTATAGTTGATTCACTTTGTTATACAGCAGAAACTAACACACCATTGTAAAGCAATTATACTCCAATAAAGATGTTAAAGAAAAAAAAAAGAAAGAAAGAAATCAAGCCCAAATAAGTCATCACAAATTCAACTTATTTCTTGATTGGTCATGGACATCAAAGCCTGGGGTGCTGAATGGGGCAAGTTATGGCATTAGAAGTATGTGTGGAGTACTGGGCATGTCATTGGCAGATAGCAAGTTGGGTCATTCAGTGGAGGAGACCAGTGAGTGAGAATAGACAACGTCTAGCCTTGGTGTCCTATACCTTCTGTAATGAATCTTTCTCAGACTTATTTGCTGGCCCCTTCTCTTTGGCTTAAACACAATTGTAATGCTTCAGCGCTGTGTTCTCTCTTGCCTCTGATTAACGTGGGGAATCTGTGTGTTTCTGGGTTGGTCTTCAGTGATGCTGGGTGAGGGATGATCATCCCTTGCACAAATAAGATCACTCTTGACTATATATGTATCTTCACTTTCTTAATATTGTCTTTTGATGAGCTCAAGCTATTAAAATTTAGCTTAATAGAATATATCAAAATTTCTTTTAAAGTTAATTCTTTTTCTGTCATCTCTAAGAAATATTTGCCTATCCCCAAGGTCATAAAAACATTCTTTTTTGTCCCTTAGGGGTTTATAAATTTTACTAGTCTTCTTAAAGGAAAAAACTTTTGGCTTTATTGATGTTCATTTGTCTTCTATTTCATTCAATTCTTATTTTATCATTTTCTTCTTTCTAATTTCTTTGAATGCTATAGTTTTCCTTCTACCTTCATGAGATGAATAATTAGATCATGCATGCTAAGAGTTTCTTCTTGTCTGATAAGTTGCACTTAAGGCTATAAAATTTCCTCTAAGCACAGCTGTAGCTTAACTCATGAGTTTTTCTTATTATCTATGTTTTTCTCAAATGTCAGTCCATTCTTATCTTTTAATGCCTGTATGGTTTTGATTGAATGACAGCCTCTGTGTGTAAAAATATCAAGAGAACATTTGAGGCTCTGGTAATGGTATATTCATCCAGAAAGGATTTACTTTTTCTTCTAGCAGTCTGTTACATTAATGGCAGACCACTTTAATTCAATCAGGGATTAAGCTGATTTGAGGCTAGAATTTTGGCTCCGTGAGGGCTCAGATTATATCCAGTGTACTCTTACTCCTGTGGTACGTAGTTCTTTATGTGTCTCCTCTAAGCCAAAAGTGTTCAGCAGCAACTCCCCACCTTGACAAGCCCTGAACTCCATTGATTTTTTTTCCCTTCACAGTCAGACCATTGAGAGCTTAAGCAATGCTTGTTTATCTCTATGCTGCCACTTGAGAACTGGCAAAATACCTAGAGGAGACCATCAGTATGAAGGTTTGGTTTACCTCTCCTTGCTACATTAGTCTTTGATACCTCGGCCACTCAGTGTTGATTGTTTTATTAGCGTTCTTATGCCCTCAAACATATATTTTATCCACCTTTTTTAGTTGTTCTTATCTTTAAGATTAGTCTGATAATCTACCATATGCCAAAGCAGAATTCTCTACCAGTCTTCTGCAGAACAGCCAAAATAATGTTTTCAAATCATGGATCAGATCAGATCACTTTTCTAATTAAAGCCTTTTGAAAGCTTTTCAGGGCACTTAGAATAAAACTCAAACACCTTACCATAATCAACAAGGCCTCACATGATCTGGCCCCTACATACCATGTATTCTCTTCTAACATTGTCTTCATCTTTTACTGTGTTCCACTTATCATGGTCATCTTTCTGTTCTCAAACACACCAAACTCCTACCTGTCTTGGAATCTTTTGTTCTTTCTTTTTTTTTTTTAACATCTTTATTGGGGTATAATTGCTCTACAATGGTGTATTAGTTTCTGCTTTATAACAAAGTGAATCAGTTATACATATACATATGTTCCCATATCTCTTCCCTCCTGCGTCTTTTGTTCTTTTTGCCTGAACACTTCTACTCAAGAGGGTCACACAGATGATACCTTCTTGTTATCCAGAACTCCACTCAAATGTCATCTCATCAAAAAGTCCCTTCCTTGACCAGCCAGGGCTATACAGTACAGTTCAAGGGGACATTATTCACATCATGGTCTGCACAATGGCACTGGAGTTGAGCAGTGCACAGGCTGGTGCAGCATTGTACATCCATCCTGAATCACCCTGTCTAAAATTGCTCTCTACCATGCTTGAGCACAGAACTTTATCATTACCTGAAATAATGTTATTTATTCATTAACTTTATAGAATGTGTAGTTACATGCTGCCACTCTTTTCCCAAGAAGGCAGCGTCCTTGCCTTATTTTTCACTGCTATATTCACTGAGTTTAAACCTGGAACGTGGTTTGGCACTTCATATATATTTGTGTAATGAATACAGGTGGTAGGAGTGTCCTCATGCTGATCATAGGTTATAGGTCTTGTCCCCCAGGTCTCGTTTGCTCTGCTCCTATAGGGGCTCAGTGGCTTACACTGGTTTCTTATAACAGATGCTAGGTGCTTAATACATATTTTTTGAATAAAATTATTTTAAAAATTCATTAATTAAGATGGTATAGTATTCATGCAAGGATAGGTAAACAGAAATATAGAGCACAAGAATGCAGACAATTTCAAAAAGATTTTTATGTAATGAAAAACAAAATGAATGTTTTGTCAATTAATGGTACTGGAGAAATGGTAAATTCATATGGAAAAAAGTGACCCTTTACCCTAACTTACACCATATATAAAAATTTATTTTAGATGGGACATAAACTTTAATGTGAAAACAAGCTGTAGAATTCCTTGAGGAAAACAAGAGAATAGCTTTAAGACTTGGGGTATACAAAGATTTCCTAAACAGAAAACTAAAACACTAGGCATAAGAGAAAAATAATAAATTAGACACTATCAAAATTAAAAATCTGCTAATCAAAAAACATCATTAAGAAAGTGAAAAGGCGGGCTTCCCTGGTGGCACAGTGGTTAAGAATCTGCCTGCCAATGCTGGGGACACGTGTTCAAGCCCTGGTCCGGGAAGATTGCACATGCCGCGGAGCAACTAAGCCTGTGCGCCATAACTACTGAGCCTGCACTCTGGAGCCTGCAAGCCACAACTACTGAAGCCTGCATGCCTAGAGCCCATGCTCAGCAACAAGAGAAGCCACTGGAATGAGAAGCCTACACACTGCCTTGAAGAGCAGCCCCCACTCGCCGCAACTAGAGAAAGCCCATGCACAGCAACGAAGACACAATGCAGCCATAAATAAATTAATTAATTTAAAAAAAAAAAAGAAAGAAAGTAAAAAAAGGTAAGACATAGGCTGGGAGTAGATATTCATAATTCATAAATCTGACAAGATCTTGTATCAAGACTATATAAGGAAAAATAAAGACAACCCTATTTTTTAAACACAAGCAAAATAAAATATCTCCAAAGCTGGTAAATGTGTAAAAAGGTGATCAGCATAATTCATCATCAGGGAAATGTAAATTAAAACTGTAATATACCACCACACATTCTCCCAAAGGACTAAAATTTAAATGGCTGACAATACCAAGTGTACTTCCAAGAATTTTGATCAGATAGAAAGCTTTTTTAAAAAATAATAGCCCAAACTGGAAACAATCCGAAATGGAGAATGGAGAATGGTGTGAATACACTATAAACAGTTGACATATGCCACATCATAGAAGAATGTTAAAACATTTTGTTGAGTGAAAGAAGTCAAAAGAGAACACAGTATGTGATTTCTTTTGTACGAGGGTCAAGAACAGACAAAAATGATCTGTTAGGATTGATTGGGAAGGTACATAGGCAGTGATGAAAATGTTCTCTATATATATATATTTTTTTTAAATTGGAGTGGTGGTTACATGAATGCCTACATAAGAAAAATTCATTGAACTATACAATTAAGAGTTGTGCATTTTACTGCATGTAAATTATAGTTCATTAATAATTAGACTAAATAAAAAAGAGAAAATATGTATTGAATTGAGAAAAAGGAAATTGTTTACTACATAAAAAGTGCTCAGCAAAGGCTGTAATATATTTTTCCTTTAGAACCACATCTCAGTTGATTTTAAGCACTTATTATTGCTGCATGTTGCTTTAAAGTAATGACATATGCTAAAGCAACATCATTTATATTCAGAATTTTGAGCCAAAATTTTAAACTCTTTTTAACTGAAGGAAGAAGGAAGCCATGATTTCTACCCTACAAACAACAGAAATTGTCCTAATGTCAGACTGTTGCAAATAGACTACACCATATTGTGGACAGCAGTTATGAACCTATAATAACAGCAAGGTGACCTTCCCTCTGGTTCCATGAGATAAACAGCTTAACATCCTAATAAGTTACACAAATACTTAGCAGCAAAAATGGAACATATTTATAAACCATGCTTTGTACATTTCACATATTTCCTTTTATGGTTTTCAAATTCTGTCATTTTCCTTCTCTCGGTATCTCTCATACTGACCCCCTACTTTTTAATTCTTAAGAGTTACACCATCATTCGAGACCTTGAACATTTCTCAGGGAGAGTGAAGATGGTATAATAAAGAAGCATGATGACACTTTCCCCAATTATTATTTGATTTTACTTTTAATAATGGCATCCACAGATTCAGGGGCTTCTGCCGGGCCCAACTGAACATATTATGACCCATGATATTTAAACCAATTTCCCACTTTATTCTCCATCTTCTTCACGTGTCCTCCTTTAAACCTTCATAATATTTTTGTCCAAACTCTTTTCTCCATCATTTTTCTCATAATCCCCTCTACAATTCAAGATAATGACTTCCTACTGCATTTTTTACTGGTGCCTTTCACTCAGCCTTTCTGGATTTGTATAGTATTCTGTGTTTAATATGTACCTACTGTCTTAAGATATGGTATAAATATAGGGTTACCTAATGTTCTGGATATTTCTGTTTGCTTTTCCATGTCTACTCTCCACCTTTGCCACTGGGCTCTGTGCCTTAGGAGACTGACTACTTTAACTGTATCACTCATATTCCTTCACTCTCTAGATTCTCGTTGGATTTTGCAGGTGACTTTTATTGGCCATATATTAGTAAACAGGAATAGAGAGAAATGGGGGTATTTGTTCTGGGGGTATTATAGTGACTGCATTCCTTTATCTAAGGTCATGGTTATTGTCATATGACGCCTCTCCCACAACTATAAATTTTGCTGAGTTCTTTTAAAAGCTACCTCTCCTTACTCCTTCAAGCCAAAGGAGGGCAGAAGCTTCCTGTGATTTCTAGTCCCAGGATTCTTCACCACTCTTTATGAGTTCCAGGACTTGCCTAAGACTCTTAAATCATTTTTTCATAAAAGTCTCTTTCCTTTCTTTTGGTGCGCTATCTCCCAAGACCGTGATTAACCTGTTTAACGTAAAACAAAAGAAAATGAGACTTGAATATGTGACCATCTCAGAAAACATGAGTTGTTTTCCTAAGTTTTAAAATAATTTATCTCTATTGCATTTCTAGAAGATGTGTGTAGAGTGCAGCAGCAGCCTGGCAGCCTCATGGAACTCTGTCTAGCCTTTTTTTTTTTTTTTTTGCCTCATTGCGGAGCACAGGCTCCGGACGCGCAGGCTCAGCGGCCATGGCTCCGCGGCATGTGGGATCCTCCCGGACAGGGGCACGAACCTGCATCCCCTGCATCGGCAGGCAGACTCTCAACCACTGAGCCACCAGGGAAGCCCTAGCCTTTTTTAAAAAAATGAGATTTACCTAGCTTGCAGCTTTGGGCTCCAGGTTCACTGGAGATTTGAATCACAGAGCCATGAAATCAGAACCAGAAGGGACTTCAGCTATCATCTAATAAAATACGATTTTTCAACCATATTAATTGGAAGCAGGTCGGATCCTAGGCTGTGGAACTAATGGAGGAGCTGAGCATATAAGATTTCAACATCCCTTGCAACCCCCTTTGCATGAGCAGCTCCACTTTTATCTGTCTTGCAGCTTGAGCTTTTATAAGTAGTTGGGTTTGAAATATGTCATTTAAGGTCAAACCCCTGAACACAAATATCGTGGAAATAGTAAATAATAGCTAGGATTATCTAATGATTACCATATATTGGGGTAACTGCTTTACATTCATCATGCCATTTAATTATGACTACATTTCCCACCCCCCACACCCCCTGAACAAAAAAAGTTATGAAAGCTCACTCCAGACTGTGGGAATTTTAACTGAATATGAGTATATAACTCTATGCTCTATTGTTTGGCCCTTTCAGTTGACAGCAGTCAAGAGGTTAAGAATATGAAAAGGGTACATACTGAGATATCCCAAGATGTCTCTAAAGCTTACTCACTGGAAATATTTTATTTCTCTAATTAAATTCATCCCTGAAACAGTATCCGTAGGTGACTTTTCTTCACAGTGAACTGATTTGTGATGAGGGCTTGCTTTCAATTAACATTTACTGAACATTCACTGAATATCCTCTGTGTGTCAGATACTGTTCTTTCAGTGATAGAAAGATGAACAAGGCCAAGCCCTCAAAGAGCTCACAAATGTGAATAGCAACAAAGTGACCATGTGAATATGAAGTGTTACCTAGGTCAACTGTAGCTCCTGAAGGACCTTGGAAACCATCTAGTCCATCCTGCTCATTTTATACATTAAACCCAACTCTAAATGATGTCTGCAGTTCCCATGTCTTCTGAATTCATGGGCTCTTTAGTTTAAGGTTAAAATTTAAATGGCTGCAAGTCCTCATTCCTTGTATTGAGGGACTAGTGTGTCTTGCCAAATGTATACAATTTGTCAGGGATTTAAATTTTTATGGGCCCATTCCACTCCTATATTTTTAAGAATGCTTGGTCTTATTCAAGTCTTCCTTTCTGCAATCATTCAGTCCTCTGTCTCTGAGATGTTCAAGAGATGGAGCATAGTTCCTCGTCTTTGATGTCTCTGAAGCATCACCCACACAAGGTTGTCAGCAGTTTTGACTGTAAGGGAGTGGCACACTGCAGCATACCAAATCACATAAAATTTAATATTTAACTTTATGTTTCATAAAAGTCACTCGGGCATTCCCTATATGAGGAATCATGTGGAAGAAATAGTGTAAAATTGTAAGAACAATAGAATTTATACATTTAGAAACTGGGGAGAAGGGCATTCGGAGAGGAAATGCTAGAAACAAAGGTAAGAATAGGGAGTGGGACATGAACAATGATCTTTCATGAAAACACTTTTCCAAATTGTCCACCACTATTCCTTCACATACACTCTGAATCTGGCCACAACAGAGGTTTTCACTGGCTTAGGGATAGTGGTTTGGCTAAATTGAGGATGCATGTATGAGTACTGTGGATGAAACTGGGCAAGGTAGTTTGGGGGAAAATAAAGGAGAACTAGCCAAATTTCATTTTATTGTATTTGTTAGCTAGATGAAGGTTTTTTGAACAGTGGAGTGTCATGACTAAGCCTGGCCTGTCGGGAGATTAATCTGGGGAATCTGGGATAATATGTGTGGTGAACTACAATGTGGAGAGGGGGAAGGGGGAAGCTAGTCATGGTAAACAATGGGATGTGCCCCAAAATTGGGGGAATGCTGCTGGGAGTGTTGTTCATAGACAGCCTTCAGTTGTCCAGCTTGCCATGGATTGGCTCAGCTACCTTGGCCAAGGTCAGGCCGCTAGCAGGATCAACTCCTATCCAATAACTACTTATGCAGGACTATCAAGGCTTGCATATCTTGTCCCAACTTGGTACAACTCAGAAGAGTCATCTTGGCTTCTGAGCTTCCCAAGGGGTAGGTGCTGAGCTCAGGCTGTTCTTGGACCTGACTGTTGCTTTACTTCTCTCTCTGTCCACTCCTGCTTCCTTCTCTTCCCTTCCACAGGTATTGATCCCAAGGAAAATTCTTAATAAATATCCTGTATTTTAAACTCCATCTCAGAGCCTGTTTTCCAGGGAAAACGATCTGTGACATTACTCAGGATATGGTTACACTACTAGTCTAGATGACGGGCAATAAAGACATAAATTAGTGTCATTTGGAATAGAAAGGTCAGACATAAAGAAGTCAGCTCATCCATTGAATGGTTTTGCTATCATGTAGACATCACTGGAGATTCTGTAATTAGGATTCACTAGGACCAAATATATGTGACTGCAAAAATGATTCAGCCTAGTCCATTCAAAGTGTACGTGAAAACATAATGAGTGAATAAATCAACATGTGAAACAGATGTGGCAAGTTCATTTATAGTTCCATGAATAGAGTGGGACCAGAAATACAGATTCTACTGTTTGGAGGGCTATAGTAATAAGACACAGAGAAGCTGACTGGCTGTCTTTGTTCTCGAATCTGATCCTGCTGTACTTGTATATACAAAAACTGTGATGAGTAAAGCAGTGCAGAACATTTTCAATGAGATATTTACTATGCTACAATTGCAAGTCCCATGAATGCTAATCAGGGACTTGAGATACCCTAAATAGGTGCATCTTATCACAGTCCACCGCCAGCTGGGAAACCTGAAATGGCCTTTTTTCCCAATTAAGTCACAAGCTTTATAAAAGGGTACACTGAAGCATCATCTAACCATATCCAAATATTTGTAACTGTGAAGCATCCAGGATTTTTTTTTAAATCAACACTTTTATTTTATGATCTAGTTAAAAATAAAGCAAGATGATAAAGAATTTACAGTAAATGAGCTTGTTCTGTTGTAATGTGTTTCTTCCTACTAAAGGTCGAGAGTAAATAAAACCTGACTAATTTTAAATATTTTAGTTGGGCACCAGCTAACTGGCTTTTTATCCTATTAAGGAAAGATAGTTCAGAGGATAGCATAATTTCTACACTGGTAGAGGCAGCTTTCTACCCTGAGTATGTCCATACCTCAGACATAATAGTTCTTAAACAGTAAAATATACTTAATACCCAAAAGAAATTCATTTTTGCTCAAGATGTTATCATCAAGGCCATGTTTATTAATTTCAAAAATATTTATTGAGTACTAAACATGTACCAAATACCATGCTAAACAGGGGGATTTAAGTTTATGAAAGAATAAAATCAGCTAAGAAGAGAGGGAGGAGGAAGGAGATAAGGAAGGAGGAAAAAAGAGGGAATGTCTAAAAAGAAGTAATTTTTGACAGTTTCAATGTTTCTGAGGGTTCAAATACAGTAAGAACCAAAAAGCACCCATTAGATTTGATACCTGGCTCATTATAAGTAACTTTTGAAAATTGGTTTCTGCAGTGAAGAGACCAGAGTGTAGTGGTTTCATATTAAGGAAGAAAGTGAACACAGCAGGTTCTGAATAGCTTTCAGAGAACTTGGTGTAAAGCAAAGGAAAATGCTGGGGGTGACTTGGGGAGAGGAATCAATGTAGAGGAAGAAGATTTTTTCAGATGTGAGAGAACTGATCTATGCTGAGAGGAAAGAGCTATTAGAGAGGAAAATTTGGAAAATACAGGAGAGAGACAAGATAAATGATGAAGTGAGATCCCCCAGGAGGCCGCCTGGGATAGGACTTTGAGGACAAGTGTTGGGATCAAGTTTGGATGACAACGATAATGATAACAATGATGGTGACTATTAAGTATTGATCACTGCATGACACACCTGCCTCAGTATTACATATTATTTACTCTTCCCCACAAAGCATTGTCAGATGTGTATAATTATTATTCCATTTTTATAGCTGAGGAAAGTGAGACACAAAGAGGAGAGTGTAGATGCAGATGAGTTTTTAGTTGGGAGAAAGATATCAATGTATTTATTGCTTGTAGACCTCGCTTTGGCCCTAGAAAGCAGAAGGCAAGGAAATCTGCTAAGAATGAGGAGGAAGCTTACACAGTAAAAGACTGGAGTTGGATTTTGAAGGTTGGAAATAGTTGTGAAGGGGCTGAGAGTGAGCTCTACCTAGAAATCACAGGAAGCTCCCTGAGCAGAAATAGCTGAGGTTCAAGATCACAGATTTTCACTATTTGCAATTAATTTAGCTGTGAAGCATTGGCTCCTAGAAACCGAGGAGGTGAACATTTAGCATTGACACCAGGATCACAGTCTTTATCTGCACCACTAAGAACTTCTAACATCGTGGAGGACATCAGTGTGCACATGCTAGCCCATAGAATACTCCATCATCAACGTTCCTTGACCCTCTCTATTCCAATTGCATTCCTGGCCACTTCATTTCATCCGCTCACCCCATAGACGTTTCATGAAGTTTATTATGAAGCTTATTCACACAATATATCTACTGGCACCTCATTACTTCCAATAACTTAAATTCCCTATCTTCCCCCAAGCTATATGATTCTTCTTATCTCATCCTGTTCCCAGGTTTAATCATTTTATTAATTCATTGATGCCCTTCCAAGCTACTGCCTCCTACCTCCTTGCACATGCTCCTCCCTCTGTCTAGTATATACTTTTTTCTATATATATTTTTTTGCCTGACAAAAGCTGTTCCATATCAGCTTTTCCAGGAAGCCCTCCAAGTCCCCTCATCCCTAAGTTTATTTTTTAGTTATGTGTCTCCCCGTATGCTCCTTCCCAGCTCTGCACAACTCCTCACATCCTGCAAAGTGATGATTAGTTTATTTTCTGGTCTCCCATACAACTAAATGATCAGGCTCTTGAAGCCTGGGATTGTATTTTTGTTTAATGTCTGTATGCATGTAACCTTGCATAGTGACTTATAGTTTATTAAGTAATTCCTTAATAAACACTTGAAAGATATAATCAGTTTCTTTTTCTTTTCCTTTTTTTTTTTTTTGAGGTTTGCAGGCCTCTCACTGCTGTGGCCTCTCCCGTTGCGGAGCACAGGCTCCGGACGCGCAGGCTCAGCAGCCATGGCTCATGGGCCTAGTCGCTCTGTGGCATGTGGGAACCTCCCAGACCAGGGCACGAACCCGTGTCCCCTGCATCGGCAGGCGGACTCTCAACCACTGCGCCACCAGGGAAGCCCCAGACACCCATTCTTTTTGTAAGAATTTAATAAAACTGATTAATATACCAATTTTTAGTAACCTATACCAGTATTCAGACTCTTGATGCTGTGTTAATCCTTTTATTTGTGATTTCTTAAACAGTGATACATCACATGCAATTCCTGAGAAAGTATCTCAATATTAACATCAGTGATGATAGCACTGGACTGACAAAGTTATTATACTTCAAGGAAAGTTTTATTTTGTTCTTGTTTTTGTTTTGTTTTGTTTTATGCACTGGGTATCCAGTGCATAGTCTGCCTGATTTATCTTGTGTGGAGTACCATATACAGAAACTAGATTACGGGTCCATTATAAACAAATATAACTCAGGAACAGCCATGTGGAAGAGATGCATTAGGACAAGGTATGGGGAAAGTGTGTGGAGCTTCCATGCCTTTCCCTAATATGTCACTCTCCCAGCACCTCCACTGGTTCACCAACCTGGAAGCTTGGAAAGAGTTTTTTAAAAGGGAATTATCTTTAAATTCCAAAGCTTTGTGCTAAGTTTTGCAATTACAGAGAAATTATCTGTGAGATCCAACAGGGCTCAGCTTAACTCTCTGCGTTTCTTCTCTCTTGGTGTTGCTCTCACATCTATCTTCAATGGAGATGAAACATTGTTTTCACCATTGATAGAGCATTTTGCTATTTAGAAATGGTGATAAATAGTTGGTCTTTAAAAGTTAAGTTTCACCTATTGAAGAGTTGTTTCGCATTTTTAAGAATAAGTAAGAGCATAGGAGTAACAACGTAGTACAAAAGTTTAAAGAAGTTTAGAATTGCATCATTTAAATCTGGAAGTTTATGTTGCAGTTCTTCCCTGATACGTCACTGCCTTGCTCCATAACTGATCTAGGTACAGAGCTCACAGGGTGGTGGTCCTTTTGACAAAAGAACAATCTGATTCTAATGTCACTGAGCTGCCTGCAGATGTCACTCAGAGATAAGGTCAATGGCTCTGCACCTGTCTTCCTCTCCTCTCTCTGGACAACTGTTCTCTCAAATAAAGGGGAAGAGAACTAACATTTTGTTGTCTATTATGTACCTGACCTTCTTCTAATTTATTTTATGTTATCTCATCTCATCTCATCTCATCCTCACATAGTACTACAATGTAGGCATTCCCTAAAATTTATAGACATGGAAAATGGGGGCTACCTACATTAATTAGAAATAGTGAGACACCCTGTAAAGGGCACAGGCTTTGAGTTCAAGCGTTGGCCTTAACCATTTCCCAGATATTATCTGAAGCAAACTATTTACTCTCTCCAATCCCCAGTTTTTTAATATGTAAATAATGATAATAAATATCTCTCTTAGAGCATGATTTTGAGAGTTAAGGTAACATATAAAGCACTTAGCACAGTGCTAGGAACATAGGTATTACTACACAGATATATATTATTATGTTAAATTATTTACAGTTTAACTTCTGTAGGTATCTATTGCAGGAAAATCAAATATCTCTGGCACTTATTAACCTGGTCTTGAGCAGGTCATTTAAGTTCTACAAGTTTCTGCTTCCTTAGTTGTAAGATGGAGATAATGTAGCTATTATAAAGATACAATGAGATGATTTGTATAAGAGTATTTGCAATAATATTTTAGTATTTTCCACTAAAATTACCATAACTTCTACCATTCCTTCTATACCTAGTACTTATATTTCTATAACCATGCCAAGAGCTTTCTCCACATGATTTCATTTAAAGCTCACAAAACCTTTGATATAATGACCTTTATTATCCAGTATTTACAGATGAAGAAATTAAAGCTTAGCGAGTTTAAATCACTTTCTCAAGGTAACAGAGCTATTAAGTGGTAGAGTAACTTGGGATGTAAAGGCACTTTACAAAGTAGTTTGCCAGTAGAGACATGACATGGTGGTAGAAGTTAATTGTATCATGTGACAGAATGTTTAATACTCTCAGCAAGCATTTGGGAATTTTCTCAAGAATTCATATTGAAGCTTCTTACCTCTGAATTAACAGGAGCTGTGGGCAGTTATGATTATCCCAACATAACTCACCCTGGAAGGATATAGGTTCACTGCTAAGGCAGTAGAGGAAACCTTCACATACATGCCCAGAGCAATGGAGGCTCAGACATTGATGGAGGCAGTGTTAGGCACTGGAAAGAGCCCTGACTTTGTTCCACACACAAATGGACTAGAAATCAGCTTTACTATCTTGTGGCTTTAGAAAGTTAGCATTCTATACCTCATTTTTCACTGTCTATAAATTAGGAATGACTGTACATTAATGACTTCATTAACTTGATAGTACAAACAGTGACTCATAAGCCAGAAGATTTGCAAGAAAATAACTAGAAGGTCAGGGCATGTCTGCAAACCTTCACCAGGAATACGTCATTAAAATAATTGTTCATTGGTGTGGCCCACCTTATAATCCAAATATCCATCTTGAACTGGAACTTGGTTCATGAAAGGTAGAAGAGCCAACATGAAGGGGGAAACCCATACAAATTGTAATCCAAGGAATGGGAACAATACATAGCAATACTGGTTACTTAATAACCCTCACAAATGAAATGTGTCCAATCTGTTAGGATGAAGTATTACCTGAAGTTATTCCTTGTTTTTGTATGTGTGTGTGTGTGTGTGTATCATTTTTTTCTGCTTCATTAATATATTGGTACTTACTAACCCAAATCATTCTGGCATGCCCTTACTGCCGCCTCACAGAGTGGAGTGCAGAAGAGAGAGCCTTTTGAGAAGGAGCCTTCAAACAATACTAGAATAGCACTCACTCCCCTTGTTCTGAGTCAGGGTTAACAAAGGAACATCACAATTCACATTTAGATCTGCCTGTGGGGGAAAAGTACATTGATAATAAAGTGTTCAGGTATTTTCTATCTCTAACACAGAGACTCTTCACAATTTTTCAATAGTTTCCCATGCTGCTTACCACAGGAAAAGAACGTGTTTGTCCTACATCTGCTGTCGCTGTGGCAGTTGTTTTCCACTGGGTAACGCTAGCCTCTTGTGTATTTTGCCCAGCATGAGTCAGGTTCTCAGGGCTTGACCACCTTGAGGCACTGACCAAATATTGTCTCTGGGCCTATGAAGCAGAGGTATTTTCTCAGAAGGTGCAGCTTCCCCCCATACATTAGCCTACTCTTACACAGAGAGCATGCACATTTTGGACAGGAGAAATAAATGTACTTGGAGAACTTCTTGGACCCTAAGGTTAGCATGTAAATGCCCAGAAATTTATAAGAAAATGTACTCTTAAAAGAAATCCATTTTGTGGCCCTAGGCAGGCCATGGGAAAGGTGACCTATGCCAGTACTTCCCATCATCCCTCCTGTGACCTTGTTCCTGCTTCTTGATTCCTCAGATCTGTGTAAACCTGACTGAATCCCAGTGTTGCAAGACAACTTCATAGCATAAATTCAAAATTCACCTGAATATTTTAGTCTGACTTAATAATTTTCCAACTCTAGAAGTAAGTGAACACTGAGCACACTCAATGCACACATGTCCACACTACATCTCAGGACAGGAGATGACCGTCTGGACGAATTAGTGAAGTCTTCTATTTATGGAGCATTTCATAAGTTCAAATTCAGATGAGCACAGAGTAGACAGCATACTCATGGAAGCTCAGTTAGACACATTTTTCTCTTAAACACTGTCCCTCACTTATTAGTTTTCTTCTATCGGCTTGAGTTCACTTGTGTAAAATTCACTTTTAATTTACTTGCATAAAGACATGAGTAAAATACAACTTTTTGAAGACTCCCTAGAGGATACAGAAGAGATTTACCTTACAAATCCCACAGTCAACAATTTAGAAGAAAAGACAACTGAAAGAAAGAAAGACTTTTTTCAAGTTCTTTCTTAGCCAGGGATCCTGGGACTAGAGGAAAGAGAGTGTTTTCTCTCTTTTCTTCAAGAAGCATCACTGACACCACACTGATGCTTGTTTCCTTCCTTTCAGATTTTTCCTTGGGAATTTGAAATATTCCAGCCCTTTTGGAGGATTTCTTTGTCTCACCTCAAGAAACTTATAAGCAGATTGGCCTTGCTGTGTGAGAGATTCTTATACTAGGTCCTAAGGGACAAATTGCATTATTATTTATTATATAACAGTATGAAGAATATTCTTATTGTCATGTGATCGTGCAGTAACATTATGCTATAGAGTGAGGAAGTGTTTTTTTTAATATTTAGGACAATTAAAAATAAAGATAAACCACAAACTTCTATTATTTATAGACTAGAGATCTATCTAGAAATAGTACTCTATACTCTTCTGTGGAATAACTGGTTAATTATAATCAATAATTGAAAAATTATTTAAAAATCTAGTATACAATATCATAATCAGTTATCAATAGAGATTCTGAAAGGAAAAAATTGCAATAGTTGTTAGTCTATGTTTTGGAAAAAAATTTAGCTGTACTGTATTTGAGAACGTTTCTCAGAGAGAAGACATTTGATTAAGGTTAATCTATTTTGGCACTGGGATCACACCTTACATGTGGTCATATAAATGGTTTAGATGGGATGGATGCTTGATAAGTCAGCATCCAACTGGGAAAAGAGAAACACTTTATCGCTTTCAAATAGATTACATTTAATACAAGAAATTTGTTATACAGGGGTAGAAGTGATTTTTTAAAAAAAGCCAATAGGAGGTGCTGAGGCAACTTAGAGATTAGCAACAGCAGGAAGATAACAGAGAAATGATTCCAGACTCTAAAAGCAAGGGCTGTTTGGAAATTGCCAGAAGAAGATAGGAGTTACTGGTTGAGAGCAGAGAACACAGCTTTTTAAGATCTTGAACTCTAGTGAAGATCTATCTGCTGCCAAATACCATAAGAAGAAGAGAGAGAGGGAGGGAAAGCAACACCCTGGCTTATCCCTTCCTTCTGTCATCCTTTCTTCTACCAATGACACCAACTAGTCAAAATTACCATGAGGCCAGAGGGAAGAGGTGCTAGGAAATGTAGCTCCCCATAACACAGAGTACAGGAAGGAAAAGGTAGGAAGTTAATCTAAGAGAAAATGGAGTGTTGACCTGCATTAATGCTATTTTGATAATCTGTATTTGTGCTAAGAAGAGGCTAATAAGGCATAAATTTTGTGGAAAGCATTTAGAGGGGACATAGACATTAAATTTTTCCATTGTCCTTCATCACTCTACCATGCTCTTCTTCATCACACCCATCCTTACTCTTTTACTTCCTTTCTTAAAGAAAAGCTGTCCTTAATCCAAGTTTCATAAATCTAACTGCACTCAGATGCTGTACTGCCATAATTATATTTCATCTATTAATTCATGGATCCTCCTCTAACACCCTTCTCTCCCCCATTCTCCAACCTCTCTCTCTCTCACTTTTTCTTTTCTGCCAAGACTGTAAATATTTATGCACATAACATCAGATAACTTAAACATACAAAGCAAATACTAACAGAACTGAAAGGAAAAGTAAACAAAAATACAATAATAGTAGGGAACTTCAATACTCCATTACATTAGATAGATCTTCCAGACAGAAAACCCATAAGGAAACAGTGGATTTGAACAACACTATAGACAAAATGGGTCTAACAGACATAAACAATCATTCCATTCAACAGTGCCAAAATACACATTCTTCTCAAGTACACACAGAACATTCTCCAGGATAGACCACATGTAGAGCTTCAAAACAAGTCTTAGCGAATTAAGAAGACTGAAATCATATTGTATCTTTTCTGATCACAGTGGAATGAAACTAGAAGTCAATAACAGGGGGAAAACTAGAAAATTCACAAACACCTGGAAATTGAACAAAATGTTCCTGAAAAGCCAGTGGGTCAAAGAAGAAATCAAAAGGGGAATCTGAAAGTACCCTGATACAGACAACAAAACAAAACAAAATAAAACATACCAAAACTTATGGTATGCAGCAAAAGTAGTTCTGAGAGGGAAATTTATAATGACAAATGCCTATATTAAGAAAAAGAAAGATACAAAATAAACAGCTTAACTTTATGCCTCATGGAATTAAAAAAGAAGAACAAAGTAAGCCCACACTTAGCAGAAGGAAAGAAATAATAAAGACTAGAGCAGAAATCAGTGAAATAGAAAATAGTGAAAGAATAAGAAAAAATCAAATTAAGCTTTTCTTTTAAGATCAACAAAATTGACAAAATCTTAGATAAACTACCCAAGAAAAAAAAGAGAAAGGACTCAGATAAAAGTAATAAAGAAAAAGGAGACATTACATTTGACACACAAAAATCAACGACTCATAGGAAGCTACACTGAACAATTATATGCCAACAAATTGGACAGAAGAAATGAATAAATTCCTAGAAATATACAGCATACCAAGTCTGAATCATGAATAAACAGAAAATCTAAACAGATTAATAATGAGTAAGGAGATTGGATCAGTAATCAAAACCCTCCCCAAAAATAAAAGCCAGTATCTGATGGTTTTGCTGGTGAATTCTAACAGATATTTAAAGAAGAATTAACTGAAATCCTTCTCAATTCTTCCAAAAAAATTAAAGAGGATGGAACACTCCCAAATTAATTTATTATAAGACCAGATTACCATGATATAAAAGCAAAGATAAGGACACTACAGTAAAAACAACAAGAACAAAAGCCCTGTAACCCTGATGAATACAGATGCAAGTTACAGACCTGTAACTCTGATGAATACAGATGCAAAAATTCCTAAGAAAATACTAACAAACTGAATTTGATAGCACATTAAAAGGGTCATTCACTATAACCAAGGGAAATTTATCCCTGGGATGAAAGGATGGTTCACTAACACAAATCAATAAATGTGATACCCAACATTAATAGAATGAAGGATAAAAATAATAAGTTCTCTCAATAGGCACAGAAAAACGGTTTGACAGAAGTCAATACCTTTTCATGATAAAAGCTCTCAACAAATTTGGTGTACAAGGAACACACCTCAATGTAATAAAGGTCATATATGATGATCCCACAGCTAATATCATAGTCAATAGTGAAAAAATTAAAAGCTCTTCCTCCAAGATCAGAAACAAGACAAGGGTGTGCACTTTCACCACTACTATTCAACCTAGTATGGAAGTCCTAGCCAGAGAAATTAAGCAAATAAATACATACATACAATTAGGTTAAAAAAAAATAAAAGGTATCCAAATAGGAAAGGAAGAAGTAAAATTGTCCTTGTTTGCAGATGACCTGATCTTGTATATAGAAAACCCTAAATATTCCACCAGAAAAATGTTAGAACCAGAAATGTTAAGCAAATTCAGTGAAGTTGCAGAATACAAAATGAACATACAAAAATCAGTTTCATTTCTGTACACTAACCACAAACAACCTGAAGAAGAAATAAAGAAAATGATTCCATTTATAATAGCATCAAAAGAATAAAATACTCAGGAATAAATGTAACCAAGGAAATAAAAGACCTGTACAATGAAAACTGTAAGATACTGATGAAAAAATTGAAGAATACACAAATAAATGGAAAGATAGCCCAGGTTCCTGGATTAGAAAAATTAATATTATTAAAAAGTCCATACTACCCAAAGTGATCTACAGATCTAATGTAATAGCGAACAAAATGGCAGTTTTCACAGATATTTTAAAAATCATAAAATTCATATGGAACTACAGAGGATCCCAAATAGCCAAAGCTATCCTGAGAAAGAAGAACAAAGCTGGAATCATCACACTTCCTGATCTCAAACTACAGTGCAAAGCTATAATGATCAAAACAATATGGTACTGGCATAAAAATAGATACATAACCAAAAGAACAGTATTGGGAGCTCAGAAATAAATCCATCCATACATGGTGAACTAATGTTTGACAAGGGAGCCAAGAATACTCAATATTAAAGAGGCTCTTTTTAATAAATGGTATTAGGAAACTGGATATTCACATGCAAAAGAATGGAACTGGACCCCTATATCTTACACCACAAAATTGAATTCTAAATGGATTAAAGACTTAAATGTAAGACCTGAAACTGTAAAACTCCTAGAAGAAAATGTAGGGAAGAAGATTCTTTCTTTTTTTTTTTTAGGGAACACGATATTTTATTACCCAGTTTCTATCTTTTTTTTTTTGCTGTGCCACGTGGCTTGTGGGATCTTATTTCCCTGACCAGCAATCAAACAGAGGCCCCCTGCAGTGGGAGCATGCAGTTCTAACTACTGGACCACCAGGGATTCCCTGGAAGAGGTTTCCTGACTTTGGTCGTGGCAATGACAGTTCAGATATAACCCTAAAGCAAAAATAAACAAGAAGATAGCAAAGATCAATAAAACTAAGAGCTGGTTCTTAGAGAAGCTAAACAAAATTGATAAACCATTAGCCAGACTCACAAAGAAAAAAAGAGAGAAGACTCAAAAAACAGAATTAGAAATGAAAAAGGAGAAGTAAAAACAGACAAGGCAGAAATACAAAGGATCAGGAGAGATTACTACAAGCAACTATATGCCAATAAAATGGAAAACCTGGAAGAAATAGACAAATTCTTAGAAAAGCACAACCTTCCAAGACTGAACCAGGAATAAATAGAAAATATAAACAGACAAATCACAAGCACTGAAATTGAAACTGTGATTAAAAATCTTCCAACAAATAAAAGCTCAAGAGCAGGTGGATTCACAGGCGAGTTCTATGAAATATTTAGAGAAGAGCTAACATCCATCCTTCTCAAACTCTTCTAACATATAGCAGAGGGAGAAACACTCCCAAACTCATTCTATTGAGGCCACGTTCATCCTGACACAAAAACCAGACAAAGATGCCACACACACACACAAAAAAACTACAAACCAATATCACTGATGAACATAGATGCAAAAATCCTCAACAAAATACTAGCAAACAGAATCCAACAGCACATTAAAATGATCATACACCATGATCAAGTGGGGTTTGTCCCAGGAATGCAAGGATTATTCAATATATGCAAATCAATCAATGTGATACACCATATTAACAAACTGAAGGATAAAAACCATATGATCATCTCAATAGATGCAGGAAAAGCTTTCGACAAAATTCAACATCCAAGTATGATAAAAACTCTCCAGAAAGTAGGCATAGAGGGAGCTTACCTCAACATAATAAAGGCATATATGACAAACTCACAGACAACATCATTCTCAATGGTGAAAAACTGAAACCGTTTCCTCTAAGATTAGGAACAAGACAAGGTTGCCCACTCTCACTGCTATTATTCAAATGTGGTTTTAGAAGTTTTAGCCACAGCAATCAGAGAAGAAAAAGAAATAAAAGGAATCCAAATTGGAATAGAAGTAAAACTGGCACTGTTTGCAGATGACATGATACTATACATAGAGAATCTTAAAGATGCCACCAGAAAACTACTAGAGCTAATCAATGAATTAGAGCTAATCACAGGAATCTTTTGCATTCCTATACACTAAGGATGAGAAAGAGAGAAATTAAGGAAACACTCCCATTTACCATTGCAACAAAAAGAATGAAATACCTAGGAAGAAACCTACCTAGGGAGAAAAAGGCCTGTATGCAGAAAACTATAAGACACTGGTGAAAGAAATTTAAGATGATACAAACAGATGGAGAGATATACTATGCTCTTGTATTGGAAGAATCAATATTGTGAAAATGACTATACCGCCCAAAGCAATCTACAGATTCAATGCAATCCTTATATTACCAATGGCATTTTTCACAGAACTAGAACAAAATATTTCACAATTTGTATGGAAACACAAAAGACCTCAAATTGCTAAAGCAATCTTGAGAAAGAAAAACGGAGCTGGAGGAATCAGGGTCCCAGACTTCAGACTATACTACAAAGCTACAGTAATCAAGACAATATGGTACTGGCACAAAAACAGAAATATAGATCAATGGAACAGGAGAGAAAGCCCAGAGATAAACCCATGCACATATGGTCACCTTATCTTTGATAAAGGAGGCAAGAATATACAATGGAGAAAAGACAGCCTCATCAATAAGTGGGGCTGTGAAAACTGGACAGCTACATGTAAAAGAATGAAATTAGAATACTTCCTAACACCATACACAAAAATAAGCTCAAAATGGGTTAAAGATCTAAATGTAAGGCCAGACACTATAAGACTCTTAGAGGAAAACATAGGCAGAACACTCTGTGACATAAATCACAGCAAGATTCTTTTTGACCCACCTCCTAGGGAAATAGAAATAAAAACAAAAATAAACAAAGGGAACCTATTGAAACTTAAAAGCTTTTGCACAGCAAAGGAAACCATAAACAAGACCAAAAGACAACTGTCAGAAAGGGGGAAAATATTTGCAAATGAAGCAACTGACAAAGGATTAATCTCCAAAATATACAAGCAGCTCATGCAGCTCAATATCAAAAAACCAAACAACTCAATCCAAAAATGGGAAGAAGACCTAAACAGAAATTTCTCCAAAGAAGATATACAGATTGCCAACAAACACATGAAAGGATGCTCAACATCGTTAATCATTAGAGAAATGCAAATCAAAACAACCATGAGATATCCCCTCACACCGATCAGAATGGCCATCATCAAAAAAATCTAGAAACAATAAATGCTGGAGAGGGTGTGGAGAAAAGGGAACCCCCTTGCACTGTTGGTGGGAATGTAAATTGATACAGCCACTATGGGAACAGTATGGAGGTTCCTTAAGAAATTAAAAATAGAACTACCATATGACCCAGCAATCCCACTACTGGGCATATACACTGAGCAAACCATAATTCAAATAGAGTCATGTACCACAATGTTCATTGCAGCAGTATTTACAATAACCAGGACATGGAAGCAACCTAAGTGTCCATCAACAGATGAATGGATAAAGAATATGTGGCACATATATACAATGGAATATTACTCAGCCATAAAAAGAAATGAAATTGAGTTATTTGTAGTGAGGTGGATGGACCTAGAGTCTGTCATACAGAGTGAAGTAAGTCAGAAAGAGAAAAACAAATACTGTGTGCTAACACATACATATGGAATCTTAAAAAAAAAAAAAGGTTCTGATGAACATAGAGTTAGGACAGGAATAAAGATACAGACTTAGAGAATGGACTTGAGGACACGGGGAGGGGAAAGGGTAAGCTGGGACGAAGTGAGAGAGTTGCATTGACAAATATACATTACCAAATGTAAAATAGATAGCTAGTGGGAAACAGCTGCATATCACAGGGAGATAAGCTCGGTGCTTTGTGACCACTTAGAGGGGTGGGATCGGGAGGGTGGGAGGGAGATGCAAGGGAGAGGGGATATGGGAATATATGTTTATGTATAGCTGATTCACTTTGTTATACAGCAGAAACTAACACAATATTGTAAAGCACTTATACTCCAATAAAGAGGTTAAAAAATAAAATAAATAAATAAATACGATTTCACTGGAGATTGCAAACCTCCCCATTGAGGGAGAGTTCCTGTCTCAGTCAGTTTACTAGTGAATATTGAAAGAGGAGGAGAAAAAAATCGTTGTCCTCTAGATAGTAATGGTTAAAGAAAAAGGAAAATAAGAGACATTTTTATGCTTATTTCATTTTAATGTGGTGATTTTGCCTTTGTCAATGGACTTTTTGGACTTTCCCTCATTTCACAAGAAAAGACATACTTCCTCCTAACTTCCTGAAAGTAAAGGTTATGGAATGTTCTAGAATGCTTATTCTAACTTTCTTCATGTGGCAAAGAAAACATAAATTATTTCTTTATTGATCTTGGCAGGAACACGGGAATAGCACCGCCCCCCAACCGTCTCTACATTTATGATTCTCAAAATGTAGTGTGCAGAAATACAACCATGAAAGTTTATTAAAATGCAAATATTCTCATTCTGAGAATTCTCATTCAGTATTTGTGAATGAAACATGCTGAAGTCCAGGAATATGCATTTTTAGTAAGCTTTTCTCTGGATTGTTTTTCAGATGGTCCTTGGATTCCACTTTGAGAAACACTCAACATAGTATCAAGCAGCACCTGTACATAAATTTATAAATTCAAAGAAATAATAAACTCAGAAACAGCTTCAGAAACTAAAAATAAACAAGTTGGACTGCATCAAACTAAAAAGCTTTTACACAGCAAAAGAAACAACAAACTGAAAGGCCATCTATGGAATGGGACAAGGTATCCACTAACCATGTATCTGAAAAGAGATTAATGCCTAACACATATTAGAGGTTCATACAACTCAATATAATAACAAAAGAAAAATAATTAATTCTATTACAGATCTGAATTGGCAAAGAGTCTATGGGCAAAGGACCTGAATAGGCTCTTTTCCAGAGAAGACATACAAATGTCCAATAAGTATATGAAAAGTTGCTCAACATCAGTACTCATCAGGGAAATGCAAATCAAAACTACAATGAACTATCACCTCATGCTTGTTAGAAAGGGTATAGTACAAAAGACAAGAGATAACAAGTGTGAAGAAAAGAGAACTTTTGTGCACTGTTGGTGGGAATGTAAATTGGTACAGCCATCATGGAAAACAGTATGCAGGTTCCCTGCAAAATTAAAAATAGAACTACCATTATAAGCCAGCAATTCCACTACTGCGTATATATCTGCAATTATATGGAATCACCATGTCAAAGGAATATCTGTACCCCCATGTTCATTGCAGCATTATTCATAATAGTCAAGACATGGAAACAACCTAAGTGTCCATCATAGATAAATGTATAAAGAAGTGGTCATATATCTATACAATAGAATATTATTTTGCCACGAGAAAGAAGGAAATCCTGTCATTTGCAACAAAATGTATGGACCCTGAGGGCATTATAATAAGTAAAATAAGTCGTACAGAGAAAGACAAATACTGTATGATCTTACTGTTATGTGGAATCTAAAAAAGGCTGAACATGTAGAAACAGAGAGTAAAATGGTGATTTCTAGGGACTGAGGGGTGAGGGAAATGAAGAGATTTAGGTCAAACAGCACAAACTTTCAGTTATAAGATGAATAAGTTCCTGGGATAAAAGATACAGCCTGGTGACTATAGTTAATAATACTGTATTGTATATTTGAAAGTTGCTATGAGACTAAAGCTTAAATGTTCTCATCATAATAAAAGCAACAGTGACAAAATGGTGACATGTAAGATAAAGAATGTGTTAACAAACTTTTGTGCTAAATATTCTGCTATATACATATGTGTATTAAATCATCACATTGTACACCTTACACAATATTATATGTCAATTATATTTCAATAAGCCAGGAGAAAAATAATTTTGCTGCTGAATTTGCTTTTATTGGTCTCTCTCTCCTTCATATTCTCTCTTTACTTGTAGCTGTGAAGCCAGTTCCTCTAAGTTTTCCTCTTTCTTCTGAAATGGGCAAAGGATAAACTTATTATCTTGATGGGAAGGAGACAAGAAGAGGAAGGCAAGGCCAAGTGGGGAAAATAATGGACTTTCTTTCTTGGAAAGAAGAAGTCGGAAGGTAGGTCCCAACAACTCCAGTAATCTCTCAGGGCAAATCTTCTATTTTGTTCCAACTAAATGGATGCTAGTAACTATGAGATTCCTTGGAAATATGCCACATTTCCCTTGAAAAAGAAAGAAAATCTAATAAAAGGTCATATAGTTTCCAGTAGAGTGGATGCTGTCAGCCCCTAGCCTCAGGCCCAGCTACAAATCAGATACCATATGCAAGCTGTGCTCATAATGTGATGAAGCTGAGCTGGGTGTAATGTCACCCCTAGCAGTGGTTGTAAATTACTCAATTACTCAATCAGTATTATCGAGTCTTGTATAGCTTTATGTCAAATGGCTAAACTATTGGAAGGAATTAAGTTCTTTGGTGTGAGTTTTAGTAACACTAACAATTGGCCACTCCCATGGAAGATAGTCTGTCCAATCTTTTGGGTTCCAGAATTTCTTTCTCTCTGCTAGGTCACTGGACTCGGCCAGGCATCTTGTACTGTACTTAAGCCAGCTGGCTGGGACTTGCATTCTTTTCTCATTCCTGCTGAGCTTTGTTTCTTTGGACTCAGCTCTGTTATGAGTATTCCATGGTTCATCTCAGAAAGACATTATCCAGGGCATGTCTCTGCCATCTGGTTGCTATGTTTTTCTCTGCTCTGCCCTCCTAAAATCAAAACTTTCCTTTGTTTCTTGAACTTGAGGCTTTGCTACTTGATGAGAATCCTGGTAGTCACCCTTTCCTAGGGTCAAAAATTTCTAACACTTGCGGTGTCTCCTCACTTCTGCTAATTCCTTCCTCCCTCATACGTCTTCCTTGGAAGAGAGAACATGGGTGGGAGCAAGCAACAGAAATAGTTAAAGCATGCTCTTAGAAGACAGGTTTTCTGTGGCTGGAAACTGCTTATACAATTACTCAATAAGTATTATCGAGTATCTACTCACACTGTTCCCAACTGTGTCAAATATCTAGGAAGGAGACATAGGAAAGATACCCATAGACCCAGACTCTAAAGAGTTTATGATCTAATTGAACAGATGTATAAACAAGTAATTAAACCTTAGTTCCAACCTGAACTCTGTCACTAACGGTGTGACTTTGAGGCTTAAATAGATAAAGCACTTGTCTTTCCTATAGCATATGAATATAAATACATGGAGCAGGAATTGGAGCCACAGAGAAGCTGCCCTTACCACTGGAGAAGGAGCCCTTGGCACAGAGAGAGGGAAAAAAATACCCTGGTTCCTCCCTTCATTCTGTCCCCCAATCTTCAGGGAATGCCTCCCATTAGCTGAATCCTGCTGGAAGCCAGTTTACTCAGAACTGGGAAGTGAAGCTGGAAAAGTTTATCCTCCATTCCCTCACTCTCCCTTCAATAAAGCCAGGGAAAAAGATTTAAGGGCAAGCATGGCATTGGCACAAGCACTTGCTGTAGGTATAGTGTGTTGGGTGGGGTGGGGAGTAGGGTTAGGGATGTGTAGTGTATATGTGCTGGAGACAGAGATGACACTGGTGGGGGACAGAAGTGCACGTGGGGGCCCTAGGAAGAGTAAGTCTAGGACAGTAGCCAGTGATCATGTTTAAGAAAACCAGATTGAAGTGATGGCAATAGGGAGTCATTGCTGATTACTGAGCGAGAGCAGCAACAAGATGTGTGATATAGTGTCCAAGCCAGGGCCTTGCAAACACTGGTGACATTTAGAGCCAAATAGGTTTAGTACTTAAAATTTAAGTGGTGGCTAGTCTCAATAATCTACCTGCTGGTCTATCTGGGTAGTAAGAAATGGAAACCCGTACTTTTTAAAAAAAGGATTCTGATTTTGTAGAGCAGTTTAAGTTCAAAACCTCATACCTTTTATGGCAATAATTTAGGAATGCAAAGGAGACTCTCTCAAGAGTGTTCCTGATTTAGTCATAATTAAAATGTAGCTGAATTTACTCAGTAAATATAAGACAGGATTAAATGATTATTTACAGAATTTTTTACACAGCTGCTTTGAAAATTTATAGTATCATAAAATTCAGCTCTATTTCTAATGAATTTTCTTAGCTGTCTCTGTGTAATATAAATCTGGCTATCTCAAATGACGGATCATGAAGCAGAAAAACCTGTGTGTTTCTTCCCACACAGTAAATTGGTAGTGGTGAGGTTCATACTCAAGAGTTTCTGTACTACTCTACAATGTTGTTTCCTTCCCATTTATCTTGCTTGCCCACTGGGCGCTGAGCTCCTCTGGGGCAAGATGTATCTTATTTTCTGATGCCCAGGACTTAGTGCAATGTCTGGCACACAGCAGGGTCCAAGTGCACGTTTGACAATTTGCTCTCATTTAATCAACTGCAGAATATTCTTACCAATGAGCTCGCAAGAGGATACTGTTTCTGTCTCTTCTGTTTCTCTGAGGAATTGTCCAAATGGGACTTGAAGTAGTGCTTCTGACAAAGGGTGGACTCATTTTCCCCTCTCACGCCCTCTGATCTGTATTCAGATTTCCTCCGTACCATGTAAAACTAGTCTCTACTCATGCGAAATTAGCTTCTCTGACTTCAGCATTCACATTTGTGAGCTCCCCATAGTTACATTCAGAGAGCTGTGAAGGTGAAAGAAAATCACATAGCTGGAAGCGAACGATGATGATTAAGCATTTACTATGAGCCTGGCACTGTCAGCCATTAATCTGCTAGAACACGAACTTATTCCCAGTGGGGTAACACTTTGGACCGCTTTCCAGGTGATATGGAAGCCTCACTGAATTTGAAGCTACAGAGTTAACTTCAAGGAAGTTGGCTAGGTGTACTATAGCTGTTGAGATAAGTATATGAGCACCACATGCATTCAACAATTCTCTTCTTCTATTTATTTGCCATGGCACAAAGTCCTACTGGTTCTTCCTCTGAAATATGCCTTACATCTCATCCCTTCTATCTATTCCCTTTGCTACCATAGGCTCTCAACCCCATGCTGGATTACTGCAATAATTTCGTTATCTCTTCAACATCTATATTTCTGTCCTTCCATTTCCGTACATGCCTGCTAGATTTATCTTTCTGAATAATCTACTGTAAATCTTACTTTGATTAGAATTGTGGTTATAAAGTTTAGGATTTCCAAGAGTGTTTCCAAGCAGTCTCAAAAGTAGAACAAAATAAAAGCTAAAAACAAGTTTTCCTTTTTTTTTTTTTTTTGCGGTACGCGGGCCATTCACTCTTGTGACCTCTCCCGTTGCAGAGCACAGGCTCCGGACGCGCAGGCTCAGCGGCCATGGCTCTCGGGCCAAGCTGCTCCACGGCATGTGGGATCTTCCCGGACAGGGACACAAACTCGTGTCCCCTGCAACAGCAGGCGGACTCTCAACCACTGCGCCACCAGGGGAGCCCTTTACTTTTTTATTTAACATTTTAATACAATGATTTGGAAAATAGCAGTATAGACATCTTTCAGAATATAGGATATTACATCAATTTGGTAGTTTTTGTTTAATATAAAATGCATTAGTGCTCATATTTTTCTCTCCTGACTGGGATCATTAAAAAGTTTGCCATAGGCCAGTATTCAAAATCTCTAAAATATACGTGTCCTTTAACAAGTGTTTGGAACCAAAGGCAATCTCTAAAACCAACTCCAGTAAATAGTTGAGGAATTTGGGGGTTGGGAAGGCAGGATAAAGAAAGGGAATAATTTCTCCCATAAACTCCATTGAACTAGTCTTTTTCCCTTCCTATTTCCTCCCCACCTCTCTAACCTAAGGGACTGCTCCATTGTGCCACTCACCCCCTGGAAGATTTCCATCCATCATTATCCCTGATCACATACACCCTGCCTCGCTCATCACTTAGACTGGGGTAAACAAAGATGGAAAGGCCATGTATCCCAGATCATGAGCTTTAGATTCGAGTAACTCTGTGTTAGAAATCTCAGGTCTACAGCTTAACTGTATGACGGGAAAGTTTCTTAAAATATCAGGGTAAAAATGCCTAGTACACATGGTTCTTGATATAACAAAATTGCTCAATAATTGGTAGGTCATATTATAACTATTTTAGGACATGAGAACAGGAATCGAAAAGGTGAAAATATTGTTTCAAAGCTGTTTGTAGGTGCTTAGTCATGAACAAAAAATAATTAAAGATTCTGAGTCACCTTCTTTATTTTCTTTCTCTTGAGCCATTTTGTTGTTACTTTGTCTATTTTGTACAGAGCAGAAACTGTATTTCCTCTTGCCAATATGCAGAGAATGAGTTCTGATTTTTCCTAACATCTATGTTAGTTGTCACAAGAGCTCTGACTTATTAATGGAATATGTCACATTATTTCAGAGAAACAAAAATTAACTTAAAATTCGCCCTTAACGGTTAATTCCATATATATATATATGGCAAATCAAGGAGGATGGGAGCAGACAAATCCAGGAAATAAGGATCACAGGACTAGTGGGGGAAAGTCCAATAAATCCTCAGAGGGAGGCTCAAAGGAAAGAGGTGCTGCTTAAGCAGAATAGTAAAAGTCACCCTTGCTTATTTTTGCTGTTTCAGGGAGAGAAGAGGCAGACTTAAATATATTCAAGGGATTAAAACAGAATGAAGTTGAGACTGTCTGGGTTATCTGACTGCTGGACTTTTTCAGTTCCATTGCATTCTAAATAGAGTCCATCTGTGCAAAGTGTTGAAAACACACACTGAGAAAGCAGAGGACACGGAACCACAAAGATGCCGTGGAAAACAAGCCAAATTTAAGAGAGCTGAGATGCAGGGTTTATGTCCTTGAGTATGTAAATATCACCTGTAAATGTCATAAAACAAGGTACATCCTGAGCTGGCACCTTATGAAAGTTAGTTTAACTCTCTTCCTGAAAAATCTGTGAATACGTGGACTTCTAAAACAAAATCTAAGAAAGCAAACATTACATTGAAACATAGCACCAAATTTCTATTTTATTTTAAAAAGTTTTATTGGAATATAGTTGCTTTACAATTTTGTGTTAGTTTCTATTGTACAGCAAAGTGAAACATCTATACCTATACATATATCCCCTCTTTTTTGGATTTCCTTCCCATTTAGGTCACCACAGAGCACTGAGTAGAGTGCCCTCTGCTATACAGTAGATTCTCGTTAGTTATCTATTTTATACATAGTATCAATAGTGTATATATGTCAATCCCAATCTCCCAATTCATCCCACTCCCCCCTTTCCCCCTTGGTATCCATACTATTGTTCTCTACATCTCTGTCTCTATTTCTGCTTTGTAAATAAGGTGGTCTATACGAATTTTTTCAGATTCCACATATATGCGTTAATATACGATATTTGGTTTTTTCTTTCTGACTTACTTCACTCTGTATGACAGTCTCTAAGTCCATCCATGTCTCTACAAATACCCAATTTCGTTCCTTTTTATGTCTGAGTAATACTCCATTGTATATACGTGCCACATCTTCTCTATCCATTCCTCTGTTGATGGACATTTAGGTTGTTTCCATGTCCTGGCTATTGTAAAGAGTGCTGCAATGAACACTGCGGTGCATGTGTCTTTTTATTTTTAATTTTTTCGGTACACGGGCGTCTCACTGCTGTGGCCTCTCCCGCTGTGGAGCACAGGCTCCGGACACACAGGCTCAGCGGCCATGGCTCACGGGCCCAGCCGCTTCGCGGCATGTGGGATCCTCCTGGACTGGGGCACGAACCCGTGTCCCCTGCATTGGCAGGCGGACTCTCAACCACTGCGCCACCAGGAAAGCACCCATGTGTCTTTTTAAATTATGGTTTTCTCAGGGTATATGCCCAGTAGTGGTATTGCTGGGTCATATGGTAGTTCTATTTTTAGATTTTTAAGGAACCTCCATACTGTTCTCCATAGTGGCTGTATCAATTTGCATTCCCACCAACAGTGCAAGAGGGTTCCCTTTCTCCCCACCCTCTCTAGCATTTATTGTTTGTAGATTTTTTGATGATAGCCATTCTGACCAGTGTGAGGTGATATCTCATTGTAGTTTTGATTTGCATTTATCGAATAATTTGTGATATTGAGCATTTTTTCATGTGTTTGTTGGCTATCTGTGTATCTTCTTTGGAGAAACGTCTATTTAGGTTTTCTGCCCATTTTTTGATTGGGTTGTGTGTTGTTTTAATATTGAGTACGAACTGTTTGTATATTTTGGAGATTAATCCTTTGTCAGTTGCTTTGTTTGTAAATATTTTCTCCCATTCTGAGGGTTGTCTTTTTGTCTTGCTTATGGTTTCGTTTGCTGTGCAAAAGCTTTTAAGTTTAATTAGGTCCCATTTATTTATTTATGTTTTTATTCTCATTACTCTACGAGGTGGGTCAAAAAAGATCTTGCTGTGATTTATGTCAAAGAGTGTTCTGCCTATGTTTTCCTGTATGCAGAAAACTATAAGATACTGATGAAAGAAATCAAAGATTACACAAACAGATGGAGAGATATACCATGTTCTTGAATTTGAAGAATCAACATTGTGAAAATGTCTATACTACCGAAAGCAATCTACAGATTCAATGCAATCCCTATCAAATTATCAATGGTATTTTTCACAGAACTAGAACAAGAAATTTTACAATTTGGAGAGGCAAGAGACTTTTTCTTCCCTCTTTGTTTCCTGGTGCGTGAGGAGAGGGGATTAAGAGCGCTGCTTAAAGGAGCTCCAGAGACGGGTGCGAGCCTTAGCTAAAAGCACGGACCCCGGAGGCGGACATGAGACACTAAGGCTGCTGTTGCCACCACCAAGAAGACTGTGTGCGAGCACAGGTCACTATCCACATCCCCCTTCCAGGGAGTCTGTGCAGCCCACCACTGCCAGGGTCCCAGGATCCAGGGACAACTTCCCTCGGAGAACGCACGGTGCGCCTCACGCTGGTGCAACGTCACGCCGGCTTCTGCCGCCGCAGGCCCGCCCCGCACTCCGTGCACCTCCCTCCACCCCGGCCTGAGGGAGCCAGAGTCCCCGAAGCAGTGACTCCTTTAACCCCATCCTGTCTTAGCAAAGAACAGACGCCCTCCAGCGACCTACATGCAGAGGCGGGGCCAAATCCAAAGCTGAGCCCCAGGAGCTGTGCGAACAAAGAAGAGAAAGGGAAATCTCTCCCAGCAGCCTCAGGAGCAGCGGATTAAAGCTCCACAATCAACTTGATGTACCCTGCATCTGTGGAATACCTGAATAGACGACGAATCATCCCAAATTGAGGAGGTGGACTTTGAGAGCAAGATTTATTATTTTTTCCCCTTTTCCTCTTTTTGTGAGTGTGTATACGTATGCTTCTGTGTGAGATTTTGTCTGTATAGCTTTGCTTTCACCATTTGTCCTAGGGTTCTATCTGTCTGTTTTATTTTTTTAATTAAAAAATTTTTTTCTTAATAATTATTTTTTATTTTAATAACTTTATTTTATTTTATCTTACTTTATTTTATTTCCTTTTATCCTCTTTCTTTCTTTCTTTCTTTCTTGCTACTTTTTCTCCCTTTTATTGTGAGCCGTGTGAGTGAAAAGCTCTTGGTACTGCAGCCAGGAATCAGTGCTATGCCTCTGAGGTGGGAGAGCCACTTCAGGACACTGGTCCACAAGCGACCTCCCAACTTCACGTAATATCAAACGGCGAAAATCTCCCAGGGCTCTCCATCTCAACACCAACAACCGGCTTCACTCAACGACCAGCAAGCTACAGTGCTGGACACCCTATACCAAACAACTAGCAAGACAGGAACACAACCCCACCCATTAGCAGAGAGGCTGCCTAAAATCATAATAAGTCCACAGACACACCAAAACACACCACCAGACGTGGACCTGCCCAGCAGAAAGACAAGATCCAGCCTCAACCACCTGAACACAGGCACTAGTCTCCTCAACCAGGAAGCCTACACAACCCACTGAACCAACTTTAGCCACTGGAGACAGACACCAAAAACAATGGGAACTATGAACCTGCAGCCTTCAAAAAGGAGACCCCAAACACAGTAAGGTAAGCAAAATGAGAAGACAGAAAAACACACAGCAGATGAAGGAGCAAGATAAAAACCCACCAGACCTAACAAATGAAGAGGAAATAGGCAGTCTACCTGAAAAAGAATTCAGAATAATGATAGTAAAGATGATCCAAAACCTTGGAAATAGAATAGACAAAATGCAAGAAACATTTAACAAGAACCTAGAAGAAATAAAGATGAAACAAGCAATGATGAACAACACAATAAATGAAATTAAAAATACTCTAGAAGGGATCAATAGCAGAATAACTGAGGCAGAAGAATGGATAAGTGACCTGAAGATAAAATAGTGGAAATAACTACTGCAGAGCAGAATAAAGAAAAAAGAATGAAAAGAACTGAGGACAGTCTCAGAGACCTCTGGGACAGCATTAAACGCAACAACATTCGAATCATAGGGTTTCCAGAAGAAGAAGACAAAAAGAAAGGGACTGAAAATATATTTGAAGAGATTATAGTTGAAAACTTCCCTAATATGGGAAAGGAAATAGTTAATGAAGTCCAGGAAGCACAAAGAGTCCAATACAGAGTAAATCCAATGAGAAACATGCCAAGACACATATTAATCAAACTGTCAAAAATTAAATACAAAGAAAGCATATTAACAGCAGCAAGGGAAAAACAGCAAATAACACACAAGGGAATCCCCATAAGGTCAACAGCTGACCTTTCAGCAGAAACTCTGCAAGCCAGAAGGGACTGGCAGGACATATTTAAAGTGATGAAGGAGAGGAACCTACAACCAAGACTACTCTACCCAGCAAGGATCTCATTCGGATTTGATGGAGAAATTAAAACCTTTACAGACAAGCAAAACCTGAGAGAGTTCAGCACCACCAAACTAACTTTAGAACAAATGCTAAAGGACCTTCTCTAGGCAAGAAACACAAGAGAAGGAAAAGAACTACAATAACAAACCCAAAAGAATTAAGAAAATGGGAATAGGAACATACATAGAGATAATTACCTTAAATGTAAATGGATTAAATGCTCCCACCAAAAGACACAGACTGGCTAAATGGGTACAAAAACAAGACCCTTATATATGCTGTCTACAAGGTACCCACTTCAGACCTAGAGACACATACAGACTGAAACTGAGGGGATGGAAAAAGATATTCCATGCAAATGGAAACCAAAAGAAAGCTGGAGTAGCAATTCTCATATCAGACAAAATAGACTTTAACATAAAGACTATTAGAAGAGACAAAGAAGGATACTACATAATGATCAAGGGATCGATCCAATAAGAAGATATAACAATTGTAAATATTTATGCACCCAACATAGGAGCACCTCAAAATATAAGGCAAATACTAACAGCCATAAAAGGGGAAATCGACAGTAACACATTCATAGTAGGGGACTTTAACACCCACTTTCACCAATGGACAGATCATCCAAAATGAAAATAAATAAGGGAACACAAGCTTTAAATGATACATTAAACAAGAAGGACTTAGTTGATATTTATAGGACATTCCATCCAAAAACAACAGAATACACAGTTTTCTCAAGTGCTCATGGAACATGCTCCAGGATAGATCATATCTTGGGTCACAAATCAAGCCTTGGTAAATTTAAGAAAATTGAAATTGTATCAAGTATCTTTTCTGACCACAATGCTATGAGACTACATATCAATTACAGGAAAAGATCTGTAAAAAATACAAACACATGGAGGCTAAACAATACACTACTTAATAACGAAGTGATCACTGAAGAAATCAAAGAGGAAATCAAAAAATACCTAGACACAAATGACAATGGAGACACGACAACCCAAAACCTATGGGATGCAGCAAAAGCAGTTCTAAGAGGGAAGTTTATAGCAATGCCATCCTACCTTAAGGAACAGGAAACATCTTGAATAAACAACCTAACCTTGCACCTAAAGCAATTAGAGAAAGAAGAACAAAAAGAAACCCCAAAGTTAGCAGAAGAAAAGAAATCATAAAGGTCAGATCAGAAATAAATGAAAAAGAAATGCAGCAAACGATAGCAAAGATCAACAAAACGAGAAGCTGGTTCTTTGAGAAGATAAACAAAATTGATAAACCATTAGCCAGACTCACCATGAAAAATAGGGAGAAGACTCAAATCAATAGAATTAGAAATGAAAAAGGAGAAGTAACAACTGACACTGCAGAAATACAAAAGATCATGAGAGATTACTACAAGCAACTCTATGCTAATAAAATGGACAACCTGGAAGAAATGGACAAAATCCTAGAAATGCACAACCTGCCAAACTGAATCAGGAAGAAATAGAAAATATGAACAGACCAATCACAAGCACTGAAATTGAAACTGTGATTAAAAATCTTCCAACAAACAAAAGCCCAGGACCAGATAGCTTCACAGGCCAATTCTATCAAACATTTAGAGAAGAGCTCAAACTCTTCCAAAATATAGCAGAGGGAGGAACACTCCCAAACTCATTCTACGAGGCCACCATCACCCTGACACCAAAACCAGACAAGGATGCCACAAAGAAAGGAAACACAGGTCAATATCACTGATGAATATAGATGCAAAAATCCTCAACAAAATACTAGCAAACAGAATCCAACAGCACATTAAAAGGATCATACACCATGATCAGGTGGGGTTTATTCTAGGAATGCAAGGATTCTTCAATATACGCAAACCGATGAATGTGATACACCATATTAACAAACTAAAGGAGAAAAACCATATGGTAATCTCAATAGATGCAGAGAAAGCTTTCAACAAAATTCAACACCAATTTATGATAAAAACCCTGCAGAAAGTAGGCATAGAGGGAACTTTCCTCAACATAATAAAGGCCATACATGACAAACCCACAGCCAACATCGTCCTCAGTGGTGAAAAACTGAAAGCATTTCCACAAAGATCAGGAAAAAGACAAGGTTGCCCACTCTCACCACTCTTATTCAACATAGTTTTGGAAATTTTAGCCACAGCAGTCAGAGAAGAAAAGGAAATAAAAGGAATCCAAATCGGAAAAGAAGTAGTAAAGCTGTCACTGTTTGCAGATCACATGATACTATACATAGAGAATCCTAAAGATGTTACCAGAAAACTACTAGAGCTAATCAATGAATTTGTTAAAGTAGCAGGATACAAAATTAATGCACAGAAATCTCTGGCACTCCTATATACTAATGATGAAAAATCTGAAAGTGAAATCAAGAAAACATTCCCATTTACCATTGCAACAAAAAGAATAAAATATCTGGGAATAAACTTACCTAAGGAGACAAAAGACCTGTATGCGGAAAATTATAAGACACTGATGAAAGAAATTAAAGATGATACAGATAGGTGGAGAGATATACCATGTTCTTGGATAGGAAGAATCAACATTGTGAAAATGACTCTACTACCCAAAGCAATCTACAGATTCAATGCACTTCCTATCAAACTACCACTGACATTTTTCACAGAACTAGAACAAAAAATTTCCCAATTTGTATGGAAACACAAAAGACCCCAAATAGCCAAAGCAGTCTTGAGAACGAAAAACGGAGCTGGAGGAATCAGGCTCCCTGACTTCAGACAATACTACAAGCTATAGTAATCAAGACAGTATGGTACTGGCACAAAAACAGAAAGATAGATCAATGGAACAGGATAGAAAGCCCAGAGATAAACCCACACACATATTGTCCCCTTATCTTTGATAAAGGAGGCAGGAATGTACAGTGGAGAAAGAACAGCCTCTTCAATAAGTGGTGCTGGGAAAACTGGACAGGTACATGTAAAAGTACGAGATTAGAACCCTCACAAAAATAAGACCCATACACAAAAATAAGCTCAAAATGGATTAAAGACCTAAAGGTAAGGCCAGAAACTATCAAACTCTTAGAGGAAAACATAGGCAGGACACTCTATGACATAAATCACAGCAAGATCCTTTTTGACCCACCTCCTAGAGAAATGGAAATAAAAACAAAAATAAACAAAGGGAACCTAATGAAACTTCAAAGCTTTTGTGCAGCAAAGGATACCATAAACAAAACCAAAAGACAACTGTCAGAAAGGGGGAAAATATTTGCAAATGAAGCAACTGACAAAGGATTAATCTCCAAAATTTACAAGCAGCTCATGCAGCTCAATAATAAAAAAAACAAACAACCCAATCCAAAAATGGACAGAAGACCTAAATAGACATTTCTCCAAAGAAGATATACAGACTGCCAACAAACACACGAAAGAATGTTCAACATCATTAATCATTAGAGAAATGCAAATCAAAACTACAATGAGATATCATCTCACACCGGTCGGAATGGACATCATCAAAAAATGTAGAAACAATAAATGCTGGAGAGGGTGTGCAGAAAAGGGAACACTCTTGCACTGCTGGTGGGAATGTGAATTGGTACAGCCACTATGGAGAACAGTATGGAGGTTCCTTAAAAAGCTAAAAATAGAACTACCATATGACCCAGCAGTCCCATTACTGGGCATATACCCTGAGAAAACCGTAATTCAAAATGAGTCATGTACCAAAATGTTCATTGCAGCTCTATTTACAATAGCCAGAAGATGGAAACAACCCAAGTGTCCATCATCGGACGAATGGATAAATAAGATGTGGCGCATATATACAATGGAATATTACTCAGCCATAAAAGGAAATGAAATTGAGTTATTTGTAGTGAGGTGATGGACCTAGAGTCTCTCATACAGAGTGAAGTAAGTCAGAAAGAGAAAGACAAATACCGTATGCTAACACATATATATGGAATCTAAGAAAAATAAAAATGTCATGAAGAACCTAGGGGTAAGACAGGAATAAAGAAGCAGACCTACTAGAGAATGGACTTGAGGATATGGGGAGGGGGAAGTGTAAGCTGTGACAAAGTGAGAGAGTGGCATGGACATATATACCGTACCAAACGTAAAATAGATAGCCAGTGGGAAGCAGCCGCATAGCACAGGGATATCAATTCGGTGCTTTGTGACCACCTAGAGGGGTGGGATAGGGAGGGTGGGAGGGAGGTAGATGCAAGAGAGAAGAGATATGGGGACATATGTATATGTATAACTGATTCACTTTGTTATAAAGCAGAAACTAACACACCATTGTAAAGCAATTATACTCCAATAAAGATGTAAAAAAAAAAAAAGAAATGTTACAATTTGTATGGAAACAAAAAAGACCTCGAATAGCAAAAGCAATCTTTTTTTTTTTTAACATCTTTATTGGGGTATAATTGCTTTACAATGGTGTGTTACTTTCTGCAGCAAAAGCAATCTTGAGAAAAAAAAAAACAACAAAAAAAACGGAGCTGGCGGAATCAGGCTCCCTGACTTCAGACTGTACTACAGGGCTGCAGTAATCAAGAGAGTATGGTACTGGCACAAACACAGAAATATAGATCAATGGAACAGGATAGAAAGCCCAGAGATAAACCCATGCATCTATGATCACCTAATCTATGACAAAGGAGGCCAGAATATACAGTGGAGCAAAGACAGCCTCTTCAATAAGTGGTGCTGGGAAAACTGGACAGCTACATGTAAAAGAACGAAATTAGAACACTCCCTAACACCATACACAAAAATAACTCAAAATGGATTAAGAACCTAAATGTCAGGCCAGACACTGTAAAACTCTTAGAGGAAAACGTAGGCAAATTGCTATTTTAAATCTATATTTTAGAGTCAAGAAGCTTTATCTAATAGAGTACTGATTTGTCCAATACCTAACCTGAGATATTTACATAATAGTATGTTTCTTTAAATGTGTGTGTCCCATACGTTATCAAAGTGACTGACAGTGAAGACTGGAATATGAGAGAAATACTGGTGGTTCATTCCCTCACCCAGGAGAAAAGTTGCAAAGTGTGAAAAACAAGTCTTAGGAGAAAGCTGGAGTGAAGGCAAAGAGACAATCACTTAGATCAGATAATTAGCTGAACTGAGATAGCTCATACTTATGACCTTTACTCTCTTGGAACCCTAGGTCATTTGGGTAAACAGTGGGATCCTAGGTCAAACCTGGGAAGAATGGAAGTGAGGGACTACAACTAGAAGAGGAACACAGAACTGTGAGCAGCTTAGAACACTGCACTGGAAACAAGTGAATGTTAAGCCCTCAAGATAGTTGTGGGTGATGCAGAAAGGTAAGATGGGATTAGAAAGCATTTGTGATGTGCTTAGATCCACCCTGGATGGTTCCCCCTGGTGACTTGAAAGCACCATTACAGAATCTTTTCCATCATCTTCTATCTGTTACTGATAGAGGAGTCACCTCACCAGACACTCACCCCTGCCTATGAGCCACACAGGGCCATCCTTAAATCTTTTCCATCTCAAATCTTAACATATATTATTATGCTAAGATTTAGTTATGAAAAGAATGGATAAGAAAAACCTAAGCTAGAGGACTACAAAATGAAAATTTGTTGGAAAATTTCTGTGACATTTCTGTATTAGTAAAATGGGAATTTGAGGCTGTTATTAAGGTAGGTTAGACCACTGAATTTCCTCTTACAGTGTATATGTAAAGGAAAATTAGGTTTTAAACATTTTTGTTTGGTAGTTGGTTTAATTATCAATTTCATTTTGCTCAAAAGTGTTTAATATAAAGGTAAGAATGACTTCTGGAAAACATTCTTAGCTTAGATCATACCATTTTAGAGTTATAAGGCTCTTAGAAATAAAGTAATCCAACATTTTAATTTTGTAGTGGAGAGAGAAAAGGCCCCAAAAGATGAAAGAGACTTAAACAAAGTCATATAACCCATTCATTTATTCCTATTTTAATGGCCTGTAATGTGCCAAGTATGTGTACCAGATAATGACAAAGAACACAGGTATTCTCTGCCCTACCTTAGTGGCCTTACTACTAAACTCCAGGTTCTGGGTACACCTTGAAGGCCCTAGATCCTCCTGGTTACACCATCTTCTTCAGAGGAAAATGGTGCCAGGTTGTTCTTAATGTATAAAGAATCAACTAATTGCAATCTGCCTGCCTGGCTATTGGATTAAGTCAAAGGAAATCTATATCAGGTGGCACAGTCCAATTTGAAATGCCTGGACACTATCAAATTTGTTCTTCGGCAAGGATAGATACTAGAAAAAAGTAGGTGGATAATGCAAGCTTTGTTGACCAGTTTGGAGAGCACTAGACTCAGATTGGCTAAATGGAGATAAGGAGATTCTCTGATTTTGTCTCCGTAGTGAACGCAAGGTGAAACAATAATATAATATTGTCTGAAGTTACCACAGTTTATTTATCCATTCACTTACTGAAGTACATCTTGATTGCTTCTAAGTTTTGATAATTATGAAAAAACATGCATGTACAGGTTTTTGTGTGAACATAATTTTTCAACTTCTTTGGGTAAATGCCAAGGAGGAGGATTGCTGTATCACATGGTAAAATGTTTTTAAATTTGCATTTCCTTGATGACATATGATGTGGAGTACCTTTTCAGAGGCAAATGCTTATTTTCCATTTGTATATATTCTTGGGTGAGGTGTCTGTCTGTAAAGGTCTTTGGGTCATTTTTAAATTGCGCTATTTGTTTAAAAGTTCTTCGAGTTGGGCTTCCCTGGTGGTGCAGTGGTTGGGAGTCCGCCTGCCGATGCAGGGGACACGGGTTCGTGCCCCGGTCCGGGAGGATCCCACATGCCGCGGAGCGGCTAGGCCCGTGAACCATGGCCGCTGAGCCTGCGCGTCCGGAGCCTGTGCTCCGCAATGGGAGAGGCCACAGCGGTGAGAGGCCTGCATACTGCAAAAAATTAAAAAAAAAACAAAAAAAGTTCTTCGAGTTTTTCGGATAACAGTCCTTTATCAAATATGTCTTTTACAAATATTTTCCCCCAGTTTGTGGCTTGTCTTTTTATTCTTTTGATGATGTCTTTTCCAGAGCAGAGATTTTAAATTTTCATGAAGTCCAGCATATCAATTTTTTCTTTCATAGATCATGACATTGATGTTATATCTAAAAATTCATCACCAAACCCAAGGTCATCTAGATTTTCTCGTGTTATTTTCTATGAGTTTTATAGGTTTGTATTTTATATTTAGATCTGTGATTCATTTAATTTTCATGCAGAATGAAAATTTTTGTTTAGATTTATTATTTTTTTCATGCAGATGTCTAGTTGTTCCAGCAGCATCTGTTGAGAAGAACTTCTTTTCTCCATTGCTTTTGCCCCTTTGTCAAAGATCAACTGACTACATTAATATAAATCTATTTCTAGACTCCCTATTCTGTTCCATTGATCTATTTGTCAATTCTCTCATGATTACCATACTGTCTTGATTGTTACAGCATTATAGTAAGTTTTGAAGTTGGGTAATATCAGTCCTCGAACTTTGTTCTTATCCTTCAATATTGATTTGGTTATTCTGAGTTTTTGCCTCTCTATATAAACTTTAGAATGTTTGTTGATAGCCATAAAATAGCTTGCTGAGTTTTTCATTGGGATTGCTTTGAATTTATAGATCAGGTTGGGAAGAAATGACATTTTGACACTACTGAGTCTTCCTATCCATGAGCATGGAGTATTTCTCCATTTATTTAGTTCTTTGATATCTTTAATCAGTGCTTTGTAGTTTTCCTCATATAAATCTTGTACATATTTTGTTAGATTTATATCTAAGTATTTTTTTGAGGGGTGCTATTGTAAATAGTATTAGTTTCTTAACTTCAGATTTCACTTGTTCGTTGCTGGTATACAGGAAAGCAATTGATTTTTGTATATTAACCTTGTATCCTGTAACCTTGCTCTAATTGTTTATTAACTACAAGAGTTTTATGTTCAATTCTTTGAGATTTTCTTCATAGATGACCATGTCATCTGCAAACAAAGACAGTTTTATTTCTCATCTTTATACCTTTTATTTCCTTTTGTTGTTTTATTGCATTAACTGGGACCTCAACGTGATGTTGAAACGCATGGTGAGAGGGGATATCCTTGTCTTGTTCCTGATCTTAGTGGGAATGATGTAATATTTTTCTACCATTAAATATGATGTTAGCTGTAGGTTTTTTTGTAGATATTCTTTAACAAGTTGAGAAAGTTTCCCTCTATTCCTAGTTTACTGACAGTTTTTGTCCTGAATGGGTATTGGTTTTTCTTAAATGCTTCTGCATCTATTAATATGATCAAAAAATTTTTCTTTGTTAGCCAGTTTATGTGTTGAAATTACACTAATGATTTTGAATGTTGAACCAGTCTTGGATACCCTGGATAAATCCCACTTAGTCCTAGTGTATACTTCTTTTCATATATTGTTGAAATCAAGTTGGTAATATTTTGAGGATTTTTTTGTATCTATGTTCATGAGAGTTTGCTCTGTAGTTTTTTTTTTCTTGAAATATCTTTGGTTTTTTCTACAATCTTCTGAAAGAGATTGTAGAGAATTGGTATAATTCATTTATGAAGTGTTTGATAGAATTCAACAGTGACCTATCTTGGCCTGTATATTTTGTTTAGAAAGGTTACTTATTACTTATTAAATTTCTTTATTAGATATAGGCCTATACATACTATCTACTTCTTCTCGTATGAATTTTGGAAAATTGTGTCTTTCAAGGTTATCTACATTATCAAATTCATGGGCATAGAGTTATTTACAGTTTTTTTTTAGGTTGATAATATAACATTTACTAAAATAATGCTATGGGTTAATAGAAAAAAACAAGGACTCAAAGATTTAAAATGCAAGCTATGTAGAATCCCAACTAAAACCCAAAACTATCTAATGTGTTCATACATTAGTTAACTAAAAGCCCAAGAAAGACAAGACACCCAATATAATAAAACACTGCAAGACGATTGGCATTTTTCAGTTAAAAAAATTGTGGAGTTTTCATTTTTTATCCTTAATCAAGAGAAAAATTCCTTTTGAATGTTATATGACACATATAAAACCAGATAGAAAATATATTATAAATGTGGAATAATGGATGTAAATAAATTATGTTGCGTGTTTCTTATAGGCTATAGCTTGGTTATAGTACACACATAGCATGAAATTACTAAGATAATAAAAAATAGACAAATATACATGTAGGCTGTATGGTAACATACAAGCAACACTCCATCTACACATTCTAAAAAATTACATAATACTGTCAGAAAAAAAGTTCATAGTATTTTTTGATTATTCTTTTAATGTCCATGGGATCAGCAGTGATGTTCTCCCTTACATTTTATTTTTCTTTTCTCTTTTTTTATTAAAATATAATTGACTTACAATATTATATTAGTTTCGGTGTACAATGTAGAGAGTCAATGTTTTTATAGAATATACTCTCTTTAAAGTTATTATAAAATATTGGTTATATTCTCTGTGCTGTACAATATATCCTTGTATCTTATTTTATACATAGTAGTTTGTATTTTTAATTCCCTACCTCTATTTTGCCCCTCCCCATCCCTCTCCCCACTGGTACCTACTAGTTTTTGCTCTGTGAGTCTGCTTCTGTTTTGTTATATTCATTCCTTTCTTATATTTTTTAGATACCATAAAAGTGATAACATACAGTATTGTCTTTCACCGTCTGACTTATTTCACTAAGCTTAATACCCTCTAGGTCCATCCACGTTGTTGAAAATAACAAGATTTCATCTTTTAAAAAATGACTGAGTAGTATTCAATTTTATGTATACATACATATATATATCTGTATAAATATATATATATATATAATTTCTTCTTTATCCATTTATCTATAGATGGACACCTAGGTTACTTCCTTATCTTGGCCATTGTAAATAACACTGCGATGAACATTGGGGTGCATGTTTCTTTTCAAATTTTTGTTTTTTGTTTTCTTCAGATATATACCAAGGAGTGGAATTGCTGAACTCTATGGTAGTTCTATTTTTAGTTCTTTGAGAAACCTCCGTACTGTTTTCCATAGTGGCTGCATCAATTTACATTCCCACCAACAGTGTACGAGGGTTCACTTTTCTCAGCATCCTCTCCAACATTTGTTATTTGTGTTCTTTTTGATGATAGCCATTCTGACAGGTATGAGGTGATATCTCATTGTGGTTTTGATTTGCATTTCCCTGATAATTAGCAAGGTTGAATATCTTTTTCATGATTATTATTTTTTATTGATGCATAGTTGCTGTACAATATTCTGCAAGTTATAGGTGTACAATATAGACATTCACAATTTTTAAACGTTATACTCTATTTATAGTTATTATAAAATATTGGCTATATTCCCCCAGGTGTACAGTATATCCCCGTAGCTTACTTTTACCTAGTAGTTTGTACCTCTTAATCCCCTATACCTATATTGTTCCTCCCCCATCTGTCTCCCTAATGATAACCATGTTTGTTCTCTATATCTGTGAGTCTGCTTCTTTTTTGTTTATTCGATAGTTTGTTGTATTTTTTAGATTCCACATATAAGTGATATCATACATTATTTGTCTTTCTCTGTCTTATTTCACATAATGCCCTCCAAGTCTATCAAGGTTGAGCATGTTTTCATGTTGCAGTTGGCCATCTGTATAACTTCTTGAAAAATGTTTATTCTGGTTTTCTGCACATTTTTTAATCAAATTGTTTGGTTTTTTTGAAAATGGAGTTGTATGAACTCTTTACATATTGTGGATATTAACCCCTATCAGACATACTATTTCCAAAAATTTTTTCCCATTCAGTAGGTTGTCTTTTCATTTTATCAATCGTTTCCTCTGGTGTGCAAAAGGATTTAAGTTTAACTATGACCCATTTACTTATTTTTACTTTTGTTTCCTTTGTCTGAGAAGACAGATCAGAAAATACTGCTATGACTTATGACAAAAAGTGTTCTGCCTATGTTTTCTTCTAAGAGTTTTATGGTTCCTGGTCTTACATTTATGTCTTTAACCCATTTTGAGCTTACTTTTGTATATGGTGTCAGAAAATGTTCTAATTTCACTTTTTTACATGTAACTGTCAAGTTTTCCAAGCACCACTTATTGAAGAGACTGTTTGTCCCCACTGTATATTTTTGCATTCTTGTCATAGATTATTTGACCAATAGTGCATGGATTCATTTCTGGGATCTCTGTTCTGATATAGTGACCTTTGTGTTTGTTTCTATGTCAGTACCATATGGGTTTGATTGCGTAGCTTTATAGTCTGAAGCCAGGAAGCGAGACACATCCAGCTTTGTTCTTTTTTCTCAAGTTTGCTTTGGCTACTCAGAGACTTTTGTGGTGCCATATAAATTTTAGAATTATTTCTTCTAGTTCTGTGAAAAATGTCATGAATATTTTGATAGGGATGCATTAAATCTGTTGATTGATTTGGGCAGTATGTACATTTAAAAAATATTAATTATTCCATGAGCACAGGATATCTTTCCATTTATTTGCATCGCTTCCAGTTTCCTTCATTAATGTTTATAATTTTCAGAGTATAGGTCTTTCACTCTGTGGTTAAGTTTATTCCTAGGTATTTTATCCTTTTTGTCGTAATTCTAAATGGGATTTTTTTTCTTACTTTCTCTTTCTGATAGTTCATTATTAGTGTATAGACAAGCAGCAGATTTCTGTATATTAATTTTGTATCCTGCAGTTTACTAAATTCATTTATTAGTTCTAATCATTTTTTAGTGGCAACTTTAGGGTTTTCTGTATATAGTATCATGTCATCTGCAAATACTGATAGTTTTACTTCTTCCCTTCTAATTTGGATGTCTTTTATTTCTTTTTATTATCTGATTGCTGTGGCTAAAACTTTCAATACTATGTTAAATAGAATTGGTGAGAGTGGGCATCTTTGTCTTGTTCTTGAATTTATCGGGAAGCCTTTCAGCTTTTCACTGTTGAGTATGAAGTTGGCTGTGGGTTTGTCATAAATGGCCTTTATTATGTTGACATATGTTCCCTTTACAGCCACTCTGATGAGAGTTTTTTATCATGAATGGATGTTGAATTTTGTTAAATGCTTTTTCTGTGTCTATTGAGATAATCATGTGATTTTTATCCCTCCTTTGTTAATGTGATGCATCACGTTTATTCACTTGCAGATATTGAACTACTCTGCATCCCTGGAGTAAATCTTACTAGATCATGGTGTATGATCCTTTCTATATGTTGTTGAATAGGATTTGCTAATAATCTGTTGAAGATTTTTGCATCTATGTTCATCAGAGATATTGCCCTTATAATATTCTTTTTTTGTAGTGCCTTTGTCTGTTTTTTTTGGTATCAGGGTAACTGTAGCCTCATAGAATAAATTTGGGGTTGTTCCCTCTTCTTCAATTTTTTGGAATAGTTTGGGAAGAATAGGTATTACCTCTTCTTCATATGTTTAGTAGAATTCTCTTTGAAGCTGTGCAGTCCTGGGCTTTTGCTTGCTGAAATTTTAAAAATTACTGATTTGTTTCACTACTGGTGATTGGTCTGTTCATATTATCTATTTTTTCCTGACTCAGTTTTGAAGATTTTAGTTTTATAGGAATTTATCCATCTTTTCTAGATTGTCCAATTTGTTGACCTATAACTATTTTTAGTATTCTCTCATGAGTTTTTGTATCTCTGTGGTATCAGTTGTAATTTCTTTTCTTTCATTTCTTATTTTGTTAATTTGAATCCTCTCTTTTTTTCTTGATGAATCTTGACAGATGCTTATCAATTTTGTTTTTCTTTTCTAAAAACCAGTTCTTGGTTTCCTTAATCCCTTTCTTTCTTTCTTTCTTTTTCTTTCTTTCTTTCTTTCTTTCTTTCTTTCTTTCTTTCTTTCTTTCTTTCTT